>NW_016908212.1:927166-972862 GCF_001483705.2 Eufriesea mexicana | reverse complement strand
GCGGAGTCGTATCGCAAGAACGGAATCGATAGTCTATTATTCCGGCTTAAGATGCCCGATTTATATGTACACCTCGCCTTCGTTCCTCGGCCAGGAACTCAAGTGCACCACTGGCTGAATTCAGTTCCCGAGATTTACGCTCCCCCGTTTCTTCGCTTCCTTCCGCGTGTCAGACGACTTTCGCTGCGCGCTTAAAAGTATATATTATCCCCCGAAAGGAACGGAAGAAAATAGAAATTCGCGCGCGGAAGAATAGCGTGTTCGATAGCTCGCAACTACCTGTTATCGTAATAATATGTATATTCCGCGGCATAAATCAATTTTACGCGAGTTTCGCGTATACGTGGTGGCTTGAGCGGGCAGCGAGCGACTCGAGATATACGACGTATTACGAATAACAGGCTAACCGTGCGATTTTTCATATTTATCGTGCGGCGAAACTAGTCGATTCCGCAACTAACGAGGCCCTGCCAGCTTCCGGTTACCTACATCCCGCGAATCGACTGGAAGAATAATATCTCGCGCGAAATTAACGAGTCCCACGTGCAATTAACGGGCTCCTACAGCGCCGTTAAAATTCCACCGTCCCGGGGACGAATAACAATAAGAGAGCATAAATATTTAACGGCGGTGAAATTCATAGAATCCCCCCCCCGCCGGCCTCGATCCCCGGCCGGCGTTCAGCGAATTCGAATATAAATCTCCCACGCGGAAAGGTCTTCCGGTCAGGGTGCAGCGAGTGGCTGCGAGATAAATCAAACGGCCGCGTCATTATTCCCCGGCGAAAGGCTTTCTCAGGCTCCTCCGCGGAGACATTGTCTCGTGTACCGTCTGCCGGCTGGAGCTGCGCGGCTCGAAAAGGGAAAGGAGGGAGGCCATCCGGTTTCGGAAACAAAGGAAAGTTGGCGACTAGCACGACGAGTTGGCTCGCGCTAAGAGTATTTGGACCGAGTTAACCCTTTTTCTCCGTTCGACCTGCGCCCCCGAGCACCGCCAGGCCGAACACCCGCCCCCAGGGTATGAGTTACCCCTTTATTTCCGGCGAACGTTGTCCAACAAGGCGTTCGCCACAATGGGACGAACTTCTCATTGTGTCGTGCGGCCCGCACACACGCTCGCGCCGGATTTGCGCCGCACACACGTGCACACACGATATCGCGAAATTTCTCGTTAGCTCTGGACCAACAGGCTTCGACCACCCCCAGTGGGTGAAGGACGGAGAGGGTGCTGAACGGAAGCCAATTTCTGATATATCGTACTTATTGCTGGATACTTGTAATGGAATCTTATGAATGCGTAATCTCCACTCGGATCTTGCTGCAGCCACTGATGGAACAGGTACACGCGTCTCGGGAATATTCGTAAGGCACACGAAATTATCCGGGAATCTTTATTTTATTCGTGAATATTTGCAAGCTCGTTTTATCAGGTTTCTCGAGGAATAATTTTTGCTCGGCGTGTTTGGTTTAATTGGTGTTTATTTCGCTCGAAACGGACGAAGGTTTGTTAAATTATAAATAGAACCTAGCATGGACCTTTTACGAGTACAAAGTTTGCATGCAAATGCGATAATAACCTATTAATAAACGCCGTTTTATTGTCCTTGGAATAAATTGAAATTTTCAGATTTAAAAGCGGCTGGGTTTCGTGCGAAAAAGTCGACGCTATCGCTATAATTATTGGCCAGAGAGAGAATTATGTTCGAACGGATCTGTATTATTAAATCTAAATAGACAGAGCCGAGGTCTGATTAATAATCGGAATAATAACCTGGATAATAATCTGAATAATAATAAATAACTGTATCAAGAAATAATTCGGATTAGAAGCTGTATACTAGTAGAGTCGCAAATTCTACGACTCGACCGAAATTGTTAATTCGATGTCGGATTTAATTACAAGCATGTTACTTTTTTAATAAATGGTTCATACGCTCGCGAATGCTACAAAGTATCGCGTAAAATGCTACGTTCAATTAGCCGTTTTTGTTCCCGAAATTAAGAAGAATTTAATTACACTGTCAAGCGGTAAAATGTACTTTATTGCAAAGTACTTTGATCGAATTATTCTCTCATTTATTTCCATCAGTTAAGCGCAGCCGGACGAGCGGTTGATAGAAAAATGAACGCACAGTCGGGCGTACAAAGTGCAGGGATTATGGACAAGTTGCAGGGAATCTCGAGCGTCGCGAAGATCTGCGATTTCGATTGTTTGCAGTAGAATAAGCTAGATAAATTATTTAGGATACGAACCGGAATGGCTGTTCGACACGCGTGGAAATTCCCGCACTTATTTCCACGTTGTAGGCGATTTATTATTCAAACGCGACACTGCAAGATCTAATCTCGGTGAGTGCGCGCTCAACCAGCGCGAATCTCGGGTCCCGCATTGTGCGCGGTGTGTTCCAACAATTTATCGATAAATAACAGGTATATCTCACGTGGAAACAGCTATTACTGCCTCTGTATTCCCAACTTTTTACCGTATCCAGCAATTTTCTCTCACGCCCCTGAATCCCCTGCTACGAAACTTGAACTCGAATTCGGAATTCGCATTGACCGAGTTTGGCGTTTGGCACTTGGAAATTTGAACCCGGTGCTCGAGTTCGGAGCTTGCATCCGCGATCCAGAGTCCAGAGGCTGGCATTTCCTGGCTGGAGATGAAATTTAATCACTCGAATTCGATGTCCGATCCGCGAATTACAAGCTTCGACTCGAAGGCCGGGCATAAAGTTTGCCAGGGAAAAGTTGCTAGCTGTCAAGCTATCGAAACTGCTGCCGCGTCGTTTATTAACGTCAAACATGGCAGCCTAAAGTATCGAAATTCTCCGATTTCCATCAGACATTCCCGTCACGCGTTCACCTAACACATACATCACGTAACGCGAGTTTAGAACTGTGCGTTGCAACTTAATCCCAGCCTTTGCCCTCCTACGCGATCAGTGGCCTCGCTTAGGGTGGCTTGGTCCGGATCATGTCGACTGCTGACGAAATCATAGAGATCCGCCGCGGAATCGTAAACCCGCCGTTAAAACTTGGCTAGTAAAATCGGACGTTTCTCCGGACCACCCTCGTCGATAAATTACTCGATGCTCTAAGAAGCGGGATGCTCGGTGATTTTCCCCGAATTTCCCGCCAATGAAAATCTCGTCGTCAGAAATTACTGAAAGGAGCAAGGGAAAGATCGGGGGAAAATTGGGGAATTGGGAAACGAGTTGTTGGGTAACGAGTCATTCTTTTATCGTGCCCTTAACTCTACTCCCGATCATCTGTCACGTATTTACGAGCTTATGGTCGGTGGTATCCCGTCGTGAGAACATTGGCAATTGGATTGGAACCATTTTGCGAGCAATATAGGGAGCCTTTAAAGACGCTTGATTTAAATTTTGTGGCTGTCGAAGATCAACAAGTACTCTATCGTATTTCGTACGTCGTTGGGTATAGAGGGAGAGGATGAGAGGGATTCGAAGGGTACGAGGGTACGAGATAAAATTTTGCCAGACTTTCTTGGTGTTTCTCAAGAACACCTAGCATCCCGAGTCAATGAGTCTCCTTCGTTTCTTTGTTACCGGCGTTATGACTCGTGACACAGACCATCTTGACACCACTTAGATTAGGCTCTAATAAGGGTCTCTAAATCCCCAATAGACAAAGGTCACACAGGCTCGAATTGGTCTGAAATCCCACCATGACAGAAAGACCAGCGAATTCCATACACATCTCTAACAAACATGCAACATCAATAGGAGAACGCGCAACCTGTTATCACATATCCAAATTCATAAAATACACGGAGACACGAGATAGAAGTCAGTTCAAACTGGAACATCAGCTCAAACGCAATCACTCTTTGTATTGTAGCAAAATAGAAACCTAGGAAATCTCAGTTGACCTAGCTTAGGTTCGCAAAAGGACGTAAGCATCTCTAGATTAATTCTTCTGATAGAAAAGTCGGTCGAAACTATTTCAATTGATAATTTCAGCCTCTAGGATGGACCTAGAAGCTACTCGTGTCTATGTGCTCTACGTACGACAAGGAACGTATCGGTTCGTCAGGAGATGGTACTCAATTGGAGATAGTCTCGACCTAGTTGCTGCCAAAGGATCGGATTGACGTAATGCATTTACATCCGTGTACGCGAGAATATCGACTGTTTTCTTCTCACATTTCCATTAGACTGGGATTCGATTAAAGTGATTAATCCCGAAAAGTAACTACGTTATCGGATAAAGGCTGAAAATATTTCCTCGCCTAAAGGGAACCAATTGGCACGCCGTGGGAAATCGTGGAAATTATTGCCGGGTGGAAATCATTTTCAAACACGTCGACTGGCGATGAAGAGCGGGTTAATTAAATCCATTATCCTCGGAAGGATCTAACGAAACGTAATTCGTTGGGAAATGTCGCGAGTGTAGCATGTTTGCCGTGTATTACCGCGTGTAGTTGTCGTTGGAAGTTACGACACAACTTAGGCAGCCTTGATCTTCCGGCACGTCTCATTTCCGCTTTGTCTTTACCTGTGACGCGTTTAGGTGGTATGCCAGGAACGGTAAGCGGTAGTGATAGTTTGCTTTAGTTTGCTAAACCTCAGACGTCTCGGGTTCAAACGTCGACTCCACAACTTAGTCGACCCTAAAACCACAAGTGCACCTATGAACCGCTTTGCTCGTCAGACGATCAACAGTCTGCGATCCTCTACCAAGAATAACTTTCCTAGGGGAAACATAAGAATTCTTCCCTTTATCCGCCTCAGTTTTCATACTTTGCCACTCGGCTCTGCGCGCTTCAACGTTGGCAGGGTTTAGCGGGATTAAATTCAAGCAACTGTTTCATTTTTCCTTCCGATCGTTACGACTCGTAAGCTTAATCGAGGATACATCAAAGAAATTCAAACGTCGAGTAATGGAATACACGCGTGTCGTTTATTTGACAGCTAGAGCAAGTTCATATAGAAAGACTCGGAGGGGAGTGGTCCAGCTCGCTCGCGTCGAGTCAAGAGCCGTGATTCGCGTAAGCTCGCCAGATATCACATTTCCCTATCGCACTCTTCCAATTTCCTCTTTCTATATTTCAACGTACCAGCCTCATTTCCCTCGCATTTTGTACATCCCGGTCCTTTATACCTTTAACGTGCACCGCTTCCTGCTACCATTAGAGGAACTGTATTCCGCTGATCGTTAGCAGAACATTCCCTGATTCCCTTGACCAGAATTACCTTGCAACGGTAATCTTCCCTGTGCTCGATCGTTCCCTGTCCAGTGCATCCAGCTGCATTTAACCTTCCCGATATTCAAACTCTTCGGAAGGCACTCGTTACGCGACTACTAATTAGCGACTAACCTGAACGGTTAATCATTAATTCATTACCGTAATAGATAGAATTCTATCTGACGGCTATCAAATATCGACTCGGCTTTCGAGTAACCTAATATTCGCTGTGACACAATAGCCGCTCACCATTCTGCAACCGAGTTACTATTTACTCCGATAAAGCATCGCGTATATAATTAAGTTGCCCGGAAGCTCGTGCAGCGTGCAGCATTCACGTGCAGTATCGTCACGACGCCCGGGACAGTCGGTGTACTCAAGCGAGATAATTGAATAGGGTTTTCGGCCTGGTGGCTGCACCTCCTGACCCTGGAGGAATGGACTGTACAGCTATGGATGTATTGTTCGGACGCAGCCACAGGAACGCCCTCGGATGTCGATATATCCAGTTGCTTTTGGATAGCCGATTGTGCAGTCGGCTTAATTAAGGTCAGCTAGATACCATCGAAATAATTACGTTACCCCTCTCCACCCTTTTTTCCTACAACGTGGACAGTTTGAACCCATGATCGCTATTTACGTTACAGGATTACCAGACAGAGACGGAAGTCCATGACGTATTAACTCGCGATACCTAACGCGATACCTATATTTGTAGGATTTCTAAATTAATCCTATGCAGACCGAGATCTGTGCGTCTAATAAACAACTCCTTTTTAATAACGAAACTGGTTTATTTAATTAACATATTACATTATTCTCACAGTCTCGCCCTCGGTGGGTCACGTACCCTAAACACTGTCATAATACAGTCATAAATATCCCGTTTATCCGATCCTTGCACGAGGTCCAGATAACGCTCTAAATATTCGGTCTGAACCCTACGTAGGCCCAAGTGTCAAATGAAACCAAATATGGCCATGCTAAGGGCCTGACGCGTCACCCAAGGTTTTCCCGGCTGACCTGGGTGCTGTACCTTCGACCCTCGTTCTTTCGGTGATCTTCATAACGCTACATAGTGCTTTAAATGTGCGATACTACGTATTTTATTTTTAAATCTGCAAATATACGCGTTGCAACGACTTTTGGTGCGTAGATACCTTTTTAATATCGCCGAGAATATTATTTAGCGCGATTTAGGAACGGAACGTTGGTATAATAATTATTATTAGCTTCCTATTAAAGTATCAAAAGCCCCCGATACTCGCTCCGCGCTCTCGACTCTATTTCTGCACACGCTTCGCGCATTTATCGCCCTGACCCAAACACTCCGACACGCTCCACATAAATTCTATCATTTCCACGATACGAAGCATTAACGGTATTCTTGCCTTGATCGGTGTAGCCGACATTTTCCATTAGTCCTCTGACCCGAGGACTCTGACCCGGCTCCGAAGGAATTTTCGGCTTCCAAATTGAAATGCAAGCTTCGCGATTAGTACGATGCTTTCCTTCGTGATCGTTGCTAAGTTTGTCCAGGAGAGATTTTTATTTCGTCGTAACCGGGGGGAAAGGAGAATGGACAGGGTGAAGGGATGGCGGATTCGGTTGGTCGGCTGATTTATAAGCTGGCGGTTTTTACGCGCGCGAACCGTGGCTTGTTCGCAATCCTTCAGCTCAACAATCGTACGTGACGCTTTTAATTAAGGTGAAATTCGCACGCGACATAGTTGGTGGAAACAAAATGCTCGAGTTGGGGATCGATCGACACGAGCGGCGAGCTCTTGTGTATCGTACATCGTTCCAATTTCCAATGTAAATCAGTAGAAAATCATGCGCGTATATTTAGATAATAATTTGCGGCGACGAAACGACCGATTACGGTGTCGTTTCAATTTTGATGGCGGATGAATTACGAGCCGGACTTGCCGAGATGCCGGGGCTACACGTTATTCGGTGTCCTAACACGTAACCGAATAACACTTTGATGCGATTCTCGATATCCAGCCGCTCATATGGACCCCGCACCGTTTCAATTTGGTCAACCTAATCGAGATCCTTTGATCTGACCACAAGTTCCTCACTCACGGAGGGTAATCGTGTTTACTTCTCTACTGGTCCCCACGATTCCTCATCGACGGGATGAATCTCTCGTGAAAGTTTAGGTATCGCTTACAATTTTAAGCGATATTTCTATATTTTCCTTCCTTTTCTTTGAAAAATTCGCGAATTTTCAAAGACTCGTCTGCGAAGGGAACTGGATATTCTTAATTGAAATTATCTATCTTAGATCGAAAGAGTTGAACGCTCATTCCAATGAAAATTGCCTCGTTTTGAATGTAAGCATCACAATTCTCTAGCAAAAGTAGCGAGATTATTTTTGAAATAATTCAACGCTTTCTAAAATTAACACCTTTCTGTGTTTTGACGAGCCTGACTCGTAATAAAGATTTAGCCCAGATATGATTATCACGAGCCAGACTCGCGAACAGAACATTTTTCTAAATATAGTTTTGAAACTGTCATCTGTTATAGAAAATAATATATTTGTAATATTTATAAAAAGAAAAAGGATTATAATCTTCCACAACAGTAGTGTTCTACAACGTATTTACCCGTTTGGGCCCGGATTTCGTTTAATTAAATGGCACGCGAGGTTGTTAAAGGAACTGAAATCCTGACTAGATTAAGATCAATTTTCCCTCCATTTCTCGCAAGTATTTGTAAATCGAATACTCAAGGTAAGAAACAAAATTAGGATTTAAAATAGACCACGCAGATGTATCGAGACGATAATCACGTTGGACGGAGAACACGTTTACGCGAGTGTCGTGACTGCCACAATCCGCCCCTAACTCTTTCACCCTTCGCGGGGTATCGTTACAAACGATCGCAAGATATTTTCCACCGATCCTGCAGCCCTTTTCCCCCCCGCTTCTCTAAAATCATCGTTCCCGGCTATGATACTCTTCAATAATCACCCGGAGGCATCCGCGCAGTAACGAGTCGCGACTAACGAGACTCGGAATTGTTCGGATCGGCCTATTTCCGATCCCTTGACTGGACAAGTGCGCAGCCATTCAGACAAACAGAGTCGAATAAGGGCGTCTCTGTAGCTGGCTACAAATGCCTGTTTCAGTCTCCGTCACGCCGTCTATCCGTGCACGCGCGTGTGTTGTACGCGTAAATCCACGTGTATGGCCGTGTACGTGGCCAATTATGAGCGGGCCTTAATTAACAAGAGGCGCACAAAGCCGTGCACTCCGCGTGCGCGGAGGGCCAGCCCGTGCATTGCCGAGTTGATACTCCAGCAGCTGGATTCGCTCTCTCGGCTGAGAGACGACGCTGATTGCCGTTGGTATCCAGGGTTACCGGGCCGAGTACCCTCGCATCGCGAGGAATCCGCTCGTACACGGCTGATTGATACTTCTTCTTGACCGAGTAAACCGATAATCGAATGACCGCTGCCTTTGTCACTTATTCGCGAAACGATCGCCAGTCCAGGGCAACGCGAGCATCCACACGCAGCCGGTGAAATAACACCGGTTGGAAAATATAGCGGTTCGTACTACTACGCTCGAACTGCATTGGTAGTTTCGCGACAGACTCTGCAGAATTTCTTACAGAGAGATATTTTGCTCCATCTTGATCATTCGTCCTGGATCGCGTCAAACAATAGCCTAAGCGAAGCTAGAACTAGTACGAGTCGAAGAAAATGGTGTTATAGGAGTAATCGCTAGTTTGGCAAACGTGGTGTAAGAGGGTTGAGCGTAACGCGTGCGTAGGAACACTGGGGTCTTAATTTTCGGATCTATTGAATTCTAGTACCCGAAAGATGCAAAGAATTTTTGGAAAGCGTTAGTCAATACTGTCGGTGGCGAGGTAATTGGGTCAAACTCGAATACGACGGGTGGGAGACGTGGTCTGTAGCTAAGAGCCAATATTAACAACACGGGGCAGACTCTTGGTTAATTCTCGTCGATGTCCTTCTGCCTCGGTTACGTGTTATTCTTCGCGGTGTTCGGACGCAGTCGACTGTGCTGTTGATTATCGCACGCGCCATTGGAACTTAAATCGTAAGGCAAGGGGTTAAATGGAAGCTCAAGCAGCGTAGGAAGGTTCCCCAGAAAAGGAGATATTTAGGTCATGGACTTGGATGGCTATTAATACTTACCAGTGGACCTTTCCCTTGGAACCGTGTAAGGGATGATATTGGTTCAGTTGGGAAAAGGGTCTTCGAGGGTTTTGGAAGTGGAGAAGAATTCGAGTGCTATGGAGAAACTTACGACGTGGAAGCTGTGTTAAAATCAGGTGATTCGGGGAACCAGAGTCGAAGGGTTTGGCACATTCCATTTACTAGCTTCAGAAAAATATCGAATAACCAGCCACTGGCAATTTTAAATCACGAACGATCGTGGCGAACGTCGATTACCTCGAGGACTTCTAGCAAGGACTCAACCGTGACAATTCTGCGAGTGTTGGTTTTATATGTGCAAATGCGAACGAGGTTAAGTGAAACTCATTTGCGATGATACAAATATAATATGCGCGAGTGCAATTTAGTATGAATGATGTTTGAAAAAATGTTTAGAAGAATGTGCTAGAATAAAACGGTTACCTGAGAATCGTCAAAGAGGAAACGTGGGTATGTAATGGTTAATAAGAGTATCAATCATTTTTTTGTTTAAAATAATTTATTGCGAGTTGTTTTCATTATTCCAATATTTTTATCTAAATGTACTAACCAGTTGACTGTTAAAAAATGTAGAAGATATTGGTGCCAATATTTATCCACAAGGAGGTAAAATCAGGTGATTTGGGGAATTAGAGTCAAAGGGTTTGGGACATTCCATCTACCAGTTTCAGAAAAATATCGAATAACTAGTCACTGGCAATTTTAAATCACTAATGATCGTGATGAATATCGCTTACCCAGAGGATTTCCAGCAAGGATCCAACCGTGACAATTCGACGCTCAGTCGAAATTGGGAGTGACCGGCGTAATCCACGTAGTGCAAACCTATCTCAATTCCTAGGGCACACAGCGTAATTTCCCGGCACGTCATCTCGTTAGACCCGCGTAGCTCGATGCAATTGCGTAATCATCGACGTGCAACTAAATTGACAAAATTTCCCCCGCACAATCCTCTCGCGAATGATTACGCCGGAACGTGTAACGAAGATCACGCGACCGCCATCTTGCTACGGCAACATCTTTTCCTTCCCATTAGAACACCCGTGGTCCGTTTCAATTGCGTGACGCACCTCGTCCGTCATTTCGGAATAACAATTTGCCAGAGCGCGAAAATATAAATTGGAGCACTGGCAGCGCTTATCGAGCACCGGCCGGTAATCGTGCGCGTGCAATTGCACGCGCGACACGAAACGCTGTGGAAGTGGAACACGTGGCCGAGTTGGGATAGGGTAAATCGCGGTGAGATTCACACGGCAACGTAACAATGTTATCGCGTGTACCGCGGTTCGTTTTAGTTTCGCAGGAAGTCGAACGAAAAGCGAGAAGAGCGGGGCCCGACACACCGCGACGCTCCTCGGGTTGTCAAAAAGCCGCGAGAGACGTCCCCTATTTATTATGTCGTTGCCGCGTGGCGATAAATTCCCGTGAATTTACAGCGCTGGAAAAGCGGCACGGCACGCCGCGAATATTATTCACCGCACGCGGCTGTTATTTGGTGTCATTTCGCGAAACCGGCGTGTCCTGCCGTCGTTCCCAGCGAATACTCGCCGGCATTTCGACGAAAGACGACGAAAGACGACGATTATGCGCGCCGCGACTCGCAATATCGCTCGGCGAATTCCGATCGAACGTGGAACGACGAACAATGGCGGACGCAACGGGGTTGTTCGATTGAACCGGTGTTTTGTTACCGAGTTCGTTGCGAGCTGCAGAGTTTTTTAACCACGGGCCTTAATTAGCACTGTCTAACTTTTGCTACTCGTGGTATGTACCTTTGTTACGCTACTGCCTGTGCATGGATGGACCAGGGTCGATCAGTGGAAGCTACCCTGCTTCCTGGGTTTTTCTCTCTGTTAATAAGTTAATTGTTGTTTCGGTGCGTTCGAGTAACGTTATTGCATCGATTCTTATCGAATATCTGATAGCCAATTTGGTAGTCGAATTGTCGAACTATCCCGGCGATTAAAATTACTGATACACAGAGGGTCATGAAGCATTTCGAACCTCTTGACTCTTGCGAATAAATTAATTATTAAGGTTTCCTTGTGGATACAAATATCGCTGTTCTATCAATTCTCGTTAAGTATTCGATTGCCAATTGGGAATTCAGGCCATCGTGCACGTTTGCCCACTGAAATTATTGATGACGTAGAAGGTCAAGCAGATATTTTCCCTTGCTTCTCGTTAAAACAATCTCACGCCATCCTCGAGCATTTAGGTATCGTAGCTATATAAATTCTTGCTAATTGAATTTTAATCGGGGATTCGAGCTCATCTGTTCCCCCACGTTTTCAACGTCGTAACGTCGGAACGTCGGGAGATTATTTTCAGGACAAGTCTCCTCGAGCAGAACAGACTCGTGGTTATATCAGTTCTTATTAAGCGTCCGATTATCGAGCTAGGATTCGGATTATCGAGCTCACCTGACCAGCAAAATCATTTATAATATAAAATCTGTAATATCCATTAGAGCTTCCTAAAAGCGAATTCGTAATCGAAATTATCTCTGTCACCCTCAGTTTCCAAAAATTGCGAGTTTCTTTAAAAACGCACGATTTCTTCGCAAATTTAAATATCGCATACAAAGTAAGAACTTTAGGAGGTTTATTTTTTAACGATACCTAACGTGCGTACATTCCATGTAATATTTTATTCCTGTCAAAAGGATTCTGGAGTAATTTCGATTACGAATTCGTGTTTGGGAAATTAGACAATTATTCTCTTCAAGAATCACCTAATGCATATTACAAATTAGAGAGCAGGATAAAATTGTCTGACAGTGTAATTAAATCTTCGAAAGCCTATATGATATGTCAAATATTATCATGGCGGTCCTCCCGCAGGGTTGAATTCTATTATATCCTCATTGCGATCGTGTAGTCTCTTCGGAGGGGTAGCTGCTGGAAGGGAAGAAAGGGAAAAGAAGGGATGCGTCCCTTCCTGGGACCTGCTAGTGGCCTAATCGGTAAGGCTACCTAACAGACCCTTGTCATAGACAAAGAATACTCTCGGAAAATCTGGAATTATATAGAAATTGAAATTGAAGGCACTTGCAAGAAACACAGTCTTCCTGAATTCTGCACGAACGGTGATCCCTACATCATTAACCCCTTCCCGGGCCATTTAGCTCGACGAAATCGAAAGGCCAGGGTGTCTGCGAGTCTTGGGATGCTGGCAATAAAGGAATGTAGCTACCTACCACCGAGGATACCTGTGATCAACTGACTTCAAGCGATGGTGGGGGAAAACCCACATTGGTGACCCCGTATAAAGAACAACAACGCAACCTTCTAGAGCAACAAGGATGCAGCCGAACGACAGCAATGACCACGAGGAGAGTTCGCAACCTGCCTACTAGGATAACAACGCATTGGGACGCCAACGAGGCTCCCCCTTCGAATAATGGAAGACGAATCGAATCCAGGCTCGAAGTCCAACGAGCTCGCCGGTTAATGCAAACCTTCCCGTTCTCCAACACGATGCCACAACCATCCTAGGAGGGCACAAAAACTTTACTCCACAACGGTTCCAGGCTTTAAGAATCTCATCATCTCAATATATCGTTAATCACTGGCAGGGGGCTGATGTAGCGACCGTCATTCTCGCCCTCGCCACTAGATGGATTCCTCCTTCGAGGACATTCCTGCAAGTCCTCGGGAAACTTCCAGTTTCCTATATATATAACTTCCCGTCTTTCCAATAGTATCCCCAGTGTCTAAGGCAAGGGCCTGCTGAGCAAGCCTTACCGATGAGTCCACTAGCAGGCCCGGGACGAAACGCATCCCTTCCTTTTCCTAACGCCCCTTCTAGATACGCCAACCACAAGGACGAAGCGAGCAAAACCCACAGGAACAACCTTAGCCTGGGCCCTTCGATCTTTGAAAATGAGTGGTGAGTATGGTCACTGTCGCGTATCCGACGTGTAACTCGTTGTAAACCGTTAATCACCTTTCTTAATTTATTTTCATTTATACCTTCGAATCGATTGCAAGTTTTTCGCTCTGTTTAGCCAGACCCCCGTTGACTCGGGACCCCCGATATCTCTGAGAGCGGAAACAAAATGTCGGTTTTCTTTTTCGCAACGACGGACGCGTTCCTATGTGTTCATCCGTTACTCGCAACGCGATTACGTTTCACGGCAACAATTGATACCATGGTTTTCGTTACACGGTGGCGAAAGGCTCGTGCCGATCGTCGGCCCGATCGACGATGAGAAAAGCAAACGCCTTGGTAAATGGAAAGACCTACGTAGAATCTATATGGAAATGATGCGTCGACTTTAGCTGGTAGGATTTACGGCGAGCTTCCGGTTCGTCGATATAGAGCTCCGGCGTACGTGAGCGAATATAAAACCGACCTGGTGCCGGAGGGAGGGAGAGGAGAGCAGAGATTTCACGCGGGGAAACGGAAATTTTTATATCCGTATTGCGTGGCGAATAAAGACAGATACACGATGCCGTAGATCGAATCGAACGGCGGGGAAACAGAAAAGAGGACGAACGAACGCTGCCGTGTCTTACGGCTTGTTTGTTGCCTGTTCCTCGTACCTGGGTTTTCGTCGTAAAACGTGAATCGTCTTCTCAGGTGTTCGGTTCTTGTATTTCCCGGCACGAGATCGTCCAAGGAAGCAACTTCGAGGAGACGTAGCGCGAAATCTTACGAGGAAATTCGCATCGATGGAGTCTATCTCATCATACCGTTGCTGTAGCTCGATCCGATGAATTCTCTCGGATCATCTGAGATGGATACTTGATCTGTGACGTGCGAGCAAAGGATTAATCTGTTAACGCGTTGACTGCCGTGGGGGCCACAGGTAACCGGTGACGCGACCATTGGTAAAAATACATAATTAGAGTGAATATCGATACTGATAAATTTTTAAATAGTACCATTGGTTCGAAGAAATCGATGCCATGTAGAACATGCAAAAATAATTTTATTTATACGAAGAAAAGGTGAATCAAGACAGTCGGCACAATATGTCGCCACTTTTTAAGTGCAATTCTTTGCTCTCGTTCTTCCTAGCTGCTCCGAATATTTTTCGTAGCACATTTTGCAAAATTTTTGTAAAATTCGTAATGATGTTTTTTCTGTACGTAATTGCTCGATGAAATGCAATCTTTACCATCGTAACATTTCACTAATTGCATCGGTAACTTTATCCTAAAATCGGGAATTGAATGTTGGATTGAATTGACGGACACGTGTAATTATAAATACAATAACGAACGAACAGATATATATTTAATGATATGAGGCAATACAAAATATAAGTACAGTATTTACCTCTCTCTCTAGGTACTATTAGGTAACACGGTTAATTTGCGACTGCCACCCGAGACAGGTTGCACCTTCAACCTAACGATACTCCCACGATCTTTATTATTGGTTACTCACGCTGTATAGCTGGGATTTTGAATTCTTATGGCTCACAATGAAATATTTTTTCGACTCAATTAATAATGGCAAAAAGGGTCTACAGCGTCTCGAGGGTTACCGTTGGCCCCCAACACGAAAAATACATTAAACACTATTATGCAACTCACCTTATCTCCTGTAATAATATTTCAACATAATATGCATCGCATAATAAAAAATTCATGTTGGTGTCATGGGCAAAGCACGGCAACGTGTTTAACCCTTTGCACTCGAGAGGCGCCCTTCAGTCGCCATTTGATAAAATTTCGAAGCTCGATATTAATTAATATATCAAATTTAAAATAATACAACAGTGCGCGAGATATCGAAATTAAATAATTCTACGTATTAATTATTATACTGTTATTTGTTATTTCCTGCTCAGAAAATATCCTCAGCTTTATAGCCGACAATTTTTCGACTCGTGCCCTTCTTTAAACGAAAAATGGTCGAGTGCAAAGGATTAATAGATTTGCTGTGACAATTTTAATTTTATTTTTTTCCTCTCGTGAAATAAAATAATAAAAAGGAAGAAATAAACGAAGCCAAAGACTAGTTCTCGCATGGCGAAAGTTAGCCCAGGAAGAACAGAAGACTCGGAAATGCCAAGAGCATTCGAAATGCTTCCTCGGAGAGTCGCGAAATCTGCTTTATCGGAAAATCGTATTCGCGAAATTTGCCGAGCAACTTTGAAATTTCGACGAGGATTACCGGCAGGATTTCAGCAAAGAACGTGATCCGTCCGCGAGATGACGTACTCCAACTTCAACGTCCGTCGATTCCTCGAACATTCTCCGGGATATTCTCCGTCCGAATGATTTAGTCGAGCTTCTGTCTCGTGGAATTCAAGTCCGAATCGAGTTTTCAATTTCATCCAGCGAAGGTCCGGCATCGCGACCTCGGAGGGTATCGGGTCCCTGGTGGTCGGTCGGCTCGTTCGATGAATTTCAAGCAGCTTCCAGCAGCTTCCACGAATTTCTCGGCCACGCCATGGCGACTGCCGCGTACCTTGCGGATATTAGTCGCGAGCGTACTCGAAGGTGTGGCACGGTGCTGGCCACAATCACGCCGCGTCGCCTCGAATCGAACTTGCCAATCGAATTTGCATGCGACTCGGAAATTTCGTACCTTCGCGATTGCTGCTTGCTTCTCGCTTGTTCCGTTTCTACCGGGGTCCACGTGTCCCAGGTAATCGAGCTAGTTCTAATCTTTTGTTCCACCAACGTGTTTAAAATCGTCATTTATTTTGGCCCAATGATAGCTGCTATGGTACATTTTGCAGTAGGTGAAATTAAAAATTATGACGAATTTAGTTAACGAACTCGAATAAGTATATATTTTGAAAATATAAAATAAAAATAAAAATACAAATTTTCGATTAACAATCCTTTGCGGTCGGAGCGAGTTGGTATCCAAGATGGCCGTCCTGCTACAATGGATGACAGGTTAGGTTGCAGAAGGATGCAAAGAAGGGATGCGTTTCGTCCTCGGTAAGGCTATCTAGTAGGCCCTATTCTAGATTGGGGATACTTAGGTAGCATAGGAACTTGTATTTCCGGGGTTCGAGGATTCACCGAGGATGCGAACGAAAATTTTAATTCAAATAAGACCCGGTCTCTTCGTTTCGCTACTACCCGGATAACGAACTCGACAACGTAGATTTATCATAAGCTACGAAGGAGTATCGCCCACCCGACAGGAGATTCGAGCATTGCCGAGTCATTTGGATCCTTTGTATTTTACGAGACGCTTACGGACCAGTCGTATTTCAAGATAAATTCCCGAGCCACGTGGCCGGAATATTTCGCTGCCTTTCATCCGAGCCGTCGCTTTATTTTATAATTCTCGTATCTCAGCCGGTAGCACTTGGCTGATAGTCCGTATCTCGCGGATATTACCCGCGTAAAATCGAAGGCGCGGACCATTTTCTCTTCCCCCCTGACTCCCGGCGGAATCGAACTCTACTTCCCGTGGAATTTGCATCGAACAAGTGTCCAGGATTTTCCACGTTTCTCTTCATCCCTCGTGTACGTATATTTCCCGACTTTTCGAGCCTCCTCGATCGTCAGAGACCCATCCTCGCCGTTACCTCGGCGCTTATCTCCACTATATATTCCTCGTGGTTCGTGTCGCGAAAACTTCGCCGTTCGCGGCGCTGAGCGAAGTTTCGCGGATCTCGAAGGCGCGACCAACGCTTCCGTGGACTTTTGGCATTTGGAATATCGTAATGGCACGCGGTGACATCGGCTCGAGTTAGAATACAAGCAGCATTGTGCGTGGATCACGGGCGCCACGTTCTTCGTCTCGAACTTTACGAATAATATTCGGTTTCGCGGTTCCAAGCAACCCGGCCAAATCTCTCGGGCAAACGTGTGTGCGCGTCCCGCGAGAGGGCGGCTAGGGGTTGCGAATTTAAATGCGAAACCTCCGATGACGCGCTGGAGCGGCTAAACTGAAATATCGATTTATGTTAACGCGGCTCGATTTCCTTCTGTTCCGCTGCGCTCCATGCCTCGTTTGCTTCCTTTTAATTGCAGCACACCGCGGCTCCACTCCGGGACACCGTTACCTTTGCAGGCTAATTACCACGATTGCGCGCCGCGCACGCGAGAAATATTCCCACCCGTCGATGGATATTTCGTTATGAGGCGTGCAACCGTGGCCGTTTGTCCCGCCGGAAATAACGAAATGGCGGAATAACGTTTCGGGTGCGAGCGACGCGCGTGACGGATAGTTATGAAACAACCGCGGCAACGATCGAATAAAGTTACGCGTGTCGTATGTCGGTTCGAATTTTATAGTAATCAAAGCTTAACCCGTCCCATCAGATCGACGGTGTGTCTGCCTTTCGCGGATCCTTTTATTTCGCCGTTCGTATCGAGGGAAATTGATATTTTTGTCACTAGGATCGTAAATCGATCGCGGAGTGTTTCGAATATTTTATTTCGTCGAGTAAAATTGTTTATTATTAACGCGCGCCTTCGAAATAAAATTGTTTGTATCGACTGTTTACGCCAACGGTCCCAATTATAGGCAGTTAACTCGGTACTTACGAGCACTTTCAATTATACATAGCACTGCTCGTCAGAGGTTTGCCGCACGCTTATTATTTTACTCCATTAACGAATACCCACCCGATTTTTCCCCATTTCACCGAATTTAGTCGGTACGCGTTCGAAAAATTTTAAACCTACACTCGAACGCCAAAGAATTCGAACGTTTACGTTTCCACGTTGCATTAATAGTAATAAATAGTAATATTAATAATAATAGTAACAAAAAATAGTAATATATATATAGTAATATTTTCGTATCACTCTTTATATACGCGATACATTCGTCTATAAATAGAGTGTAGACTCTATTTAAAATTCTATTTTAAATTCTTGAATGCCTTCGCAAACTGAACGATTGCTCTTAAACTACAGCGAATTTAAAGTTTATCTCAAGAATTATTCGGAATCGGTTTAAGCAGAGTTGGCGCGCACGGTTACCTACCCTCGCGTATTAACGCGTATTCAGGAGTGACGATCGCTGTTGCGAGATTCGAGCTTCCTTTTCAGGATCGAGGAAAATGGATCGCGATCGTGAGTGGATTAACCGAGTCTCGCCAGCGAAGCTCGCAATCGGTTCCACTTGCTGCGCGGTTATTCGAAGCATCGCAGAAACGTAATAAAACCACCCCCTCTGAAACATCCCCTCTGGCAAGAGCAGCACTCGATGCTATCGCGAGCCCGGTATTTACTCTCCGCTGAGAGACTGTCATCGAGGCGTCCGCAGTCATCGTGTTCTCGGATGGTCGGGACCAAGAAATAATTATCCGGCTCGCAGCGTCATCAGAAAATCAGCCGGGGGTTGGCGCCGGGCTAGTCTCGATCCGACGACGCCTGCAAGGAGCTTAAACGGGGTTGGAAGGGGCGTGGGGCGACGGAAGAATCTTGCGAGATGCAACTCTGCGGCTTCGGCAACAGAAGGGTCCTCGAAAGGCCGACCCTTGACTGCACTCGTGTGTGGTTGGCCAGGCACGAGGTTCTTGTCTCCGTCGTTGGAGTGCACTTCCGGCCGCCTCGCGGCATGCAAATATTGACTACGTGCTGCCGTTCCCAAACCCCTGTCCCCGGACCCCTGTCCCTTTTTATCTTTTTCGCCCGCGCACTCCAAACGACACGGCCTGTCTAGGAAAAGTCATAACCGTAATTGCACGCTCGGCTCTCGCGATCGTTGGCGCCGGTACCGTGGAATATCTCGCGCGAGTAAATGGCGTGACACCGGCCGTGTGTCGGGGTTAATCGACCAGGTGTCGTTGCTCTCGATCGATCTCGATCGCGGCGTCTGATTCGGAGAAAAACTGCGAACCGGTTTCAGGGCGAGCCGGTTCGCCTCTGCCTCGCCTTTACTTCGCTCGAGGGTGTCGTATCGGGAACGGGTGGAGGTCGACTCGGTGTTAGAAGGTTAGTGCCGATTTATAATCGGGATAAGCCGTCTCGTGTTACAATTAGAAGGTTAATCGCGACGTGGAATAATGCGCAACTCCGCATTGGAAAGCTGCAGAGTCATAAAGGTGTGTCAGGGGAAAATAATTCGCGCGAGAAATGGCGGAGGTGAAACGCTCGCCGCTGTTTCTCGCGTTTAATCAACGGGAGAGGTACCCGCGGCAGAAAACGCGACGCGCGTGTTTCGTCGAATGAATCGCGTACACGTTTTGCGAGGGAACTCCGCTCGTTCGATTCGGCGGAAAACTCGAAGACGTTATTACCCTTGCACGGTGATAGATTCCTTCCTGCTCGCACGAGATGCTGCCACTGGAGCGCGCGGAAAGGTAAAACTAACGAAGGATCAGGTTGCTTCTCCGACGCGTGACTGGTGGTCGGTGAGTTCGAATGGGGCGCAAAGGTAACGAGTGTGTCGCGGAATAAATGGAGGAGCCGACAAAAGGAGGGATCGCGCGAGCAGACGCGCGTAACGAGGAGAAAATCACGACGGAGGGGTGCACGGCAGCAGGCAGTTGGACCACGCGTTGTTATCTCCGAGATCCCTCGACTTCTTCATCTCCTCTCCTGGCTTCCTAGGGGTGGCTGCAGCCGCCCTTCAAGGAGCCGGAAAAATAACGTATAAACCACATATATCCAATCTAGCGGCAAATCCGTGGCGTGGTACGAAGAGAGCTCGCTAGAGAGAGAGAGAGAGAGAGAGAGAGAGGTGGGAACCCGACAGGGGGAGACGGAGTCGTCTGGATTGTCGTAAAAAGATGCTTCGTCGACCCGTCGTTTTCCGGGATAGCCGGGGCAATGTACGTGGGCATTCTTTACCGTGCCGCGAAGAAAAATGGGAAGAACGAAAGTGCGTTTCACGACGGTATAACGCGCGATGAAAGAAGGTATTAAAATGCGAGTATTCGTTGAAAGAGGGAGTAAATAACGGGGTAAATGTAAATTTGTTGGCATTTCGGGAAGGAAATCAAAGCGTTTAGCGTGCAGGGAAATAACCGTATTCAGATGTACAGAAATAGATATATAAAGTTTAATATAGGTGAAATGTATACACTTATGCGAATTTAAAAGCAGAGCTTTAAACACAGTATGGGTCACGATACTTTAAAAACGTTCTGCGCTGTTTCGGATTAGAGACTGACTTCTGCAAGAAATAGCAAGTCCTTATAAACCCCAAAAACCACCCCCTTGATGCCTGCATAGTGTCGAAGGTCCTGGAAGTCTTAAGTATCGGTATTGGCCTGCAACCTCTAACAGGCCTGTCACTATCGTTGCATGACCGTAGTTAATTTACAACAAAATTAGATATTGATAAATTGGGAAAGCTTTTCTCGAGGAAAAATGGGGTTGTTTGGGGTTATTTCGCGTGGGTTGAAAGGCGTATAATTTTGAAAATTCCAGATAAAAGCTTACCAAATGGACCGTGGGTTGAACAACGAAGCAGGTGCGAAGTAAAAATGGGAGTAAGGTTAAATAATAATATGCTTCGATAAACAATAGCGCGGCGGTATCCAGGTGCCGGTTCTTAGCACGGCCTCGCAATTAATACGGCTCCGACTAATTAATATAATATATTACCATCGTTCCGTTATAATCTCGTTTAAATTACTCAGGCTTAGTAGACACGCGAACAAAGGAACCGCTTCGATAATTTATAATTACCCGAATCCAGGCCCTCTCCTCGTCGGCGTCGGTTACTCGGGTTTTATTCGCGTCTAATGGATGCGCTCGCGCGGCAAACTTCCGGGTTAACTTTTCTTTTAACGCGTCCACCCCATCCTTGCTCTAATCCCGCCGACATTGTAAGGTCCTGCGAGGCTGTGTCGTCGCTGGGCCAACTTTAATGCATCCGAAAAGGGTCAAACTTCGGCCTCTACTTCGCAGACCACTTTGCGCCTGTCCGCGAAACGCCACAGGACATTACGATCCCTCCCTTCTTCGCCCTCTGTCTCTCCTTTGCTCCCCTTGGTTACGTCACACAGGCTCGACCCAATTCCCCGTTGTACCGGGACCTACCCTCCTCGGAACCGAAACTTGAGGGCGCGTCGCGACTCTCGAGCGGGACGAAAGTTTCGAACGATGACAGAGAAGTTGCAGTACGAGCATGGCGGCCACTTACACGCCGCCTGGACCTTCGTATTTCCGCGATCGTTCCATGGGAACCGGGCTTCAACGGCACCGTTTTCGCGCCGGCCGCTGCGGTCTTTGGTCCGATCAAGTTTGCCTCCGCGATTCGGCATTTCGAACTCTCCTGCTCGTCGTTTCACTCGCTCTCCCTTCTCCCTTTGTTTGCCTCGTATTTTACGGTGGAACATAAAACCGGATAATTCGCGTATTTCGGGGAACGTGAAGTTAGAAAGTCGATTGAAACGTGCAGCCATTTAATGGCCATTTTCCATTTTTCTGACACGACCTCGTATTTGTCGAGACTGGCAGAAAGTTCTGACACGACTATTCGCTACCGGGTTCCGAGGATCCCTCGGCAGCAACGAGGTAGCTTCTGCCGTGGAATAAATTGCCTTAGCCATTCGGCCGGTTCTCCAAGTCAATTAGAATGAAATTTGCGATAAAGCCGGCGATACCTGGCTCGCATCGCCGGACCCTCATCGAACGTAATCAATGGAGGAAACTTTATCGGCGATGAATTAGCAAAGTTGGTAATATATGCATGGTATACGACCGGCTCGTGAGCCTCGCGGAACAATCAATTTCGCTTATTTATCGCGCCACTGTCGTAAAACGGGACTTTCTCCCGCGATGTTGGTCCATCGAAACTTTCGTTACGATGTCAGATGGCAGCGATGGCTTCCAAGGCTGCTGATCGTCGATAATCTTCCATCCGATACGCAGCTGCGCGAATCGTATAATCGAGAAGTTCGTTATTGCGGGGAATTTTATTTTCTGGCGTCCATCTTGAGGCAGGAATGGAATTTTCAATGGCGTCACGCGTGCATTTAATTATGGCGTTGGTACCGACGCGTTAAAGAGTTTGTTGGAATATCTGCACAATATTTCACGTAATAAAACAGACCCACGTTGCATAGAAATTTGATTGCCTTTTAAATGAAACGAAATTGGTATAATTTTACTAATAAAGGAACATAAAGCTTTACGTAAATAAAACGAAACATAAATAATATTTCGAGGTGGAACTAAAAATCCACCACAATGCATCAAAATGTGGGCCACTTTTAATCCCAACGTGCCTCAGACAGATATACGACTCTATAAGGCCAGACTCGAGCATGGCTATTAACCTAGTTTATAACAATAATTATTTAAATTCAATTCTGTTAATTCTATAATTAATTAACCCTTTGCACTCGACGATCTTTTGGCTAAAGATAAGTAGGAGTTCAAAGATTTTCTGCTACAAAGCTGACAATATTTTTTAGAACAGTAAATAAAAATTCGTATAATAATTAACACGTAGAATTATTTCATTTCGATACCTCGCACACCGTTACATTATCTTAAATTTGACATATTAATTAATATCGATCTTCGAAATTTTATCTAACGGTGACTGACGGTTTACCTCTCGAGTGCAGAGGGTTAAATATAATTCTGACAGCATAACTGGTATTAAACGGTCATCCACTGTCACTCTCAAATCTTCGCGACGATTGTCACAAAATTTACAATCTCGTTTATTCTCGTCTTCGAAATTCGCGCGCTTTTTCGCTCCCGAACCTCGAGCACGCGTCCCATTTGTCATTCGCGAATTGCTCGCGATGCCGTGCATCAGGCTTCGCGACTAATCTCTCGGTACCATTATTATTAAACGCTATTATTGCAGCCGCAGTTATGGTTCCTCGAAATACAGCGAGTTACCTGTATTTTATCGCGTTGTCATGTCCGCCATTAACCGAAATCGCGGCTCTCCGTAATGGCGGCGAGTCATTTCCCGTAAGCGCTCCATCACGCCAGAAACGGCAGGATTTCGCGACAATCACCCAGCCCTACGCTCCCAATGCTTTGTCAATGAATTCCTATGAATTCGCAAACATTTTTTCCCGGTGGCTGCAGATCGATTCGCTCGATTTTGGAATTAACGATGGAATAATCGACCGGTCGTCGCGAGTTATTCTAACTGCGAATGGCCGCCAGCGCTTTCTCCGTGTATCGGTCAGATAGAACGGATAGAAATGATAGAATGGTTATTACCTGGTCCGTTCGAATAACGGGTCGACGTATTATACCGTTTCGAACTATGCCGGCTGTCCACGAAACGAAAATGAAACGTTCTGCAGGGATATCGTGAGGGATTAAATAAACGGAATGCGCTGTGTCGGATTTTCTCAGAGTTTATTATGCACGGGGGGTGGGGAGAGGGGGGTTGCTGCGCCGAGAAAAGCGTTTTTTTTTTTTCTTTTTTAACATACATTTATTGCACCAGATATATATATATATATATACAAAGTTATACATACGGAAAACCAAAACGTAGCAAAAGGTTACAAATTGTGACTTAGACTCTGGTTTCCCTTCAAAAAGCGTATAAATCTTGGGAAAATGGTTCGCGTCGCACTCTGGTCGCATTTTTCGACGAACTGCCTGCATTTTTGCACCCCTGGCCCATGCGTTGCGGTCGTGGGGGATGATCGTAAAGACGTAAAACAGGCCCCCATTGACTGAAAACTCTTGACGTCGCTACGAGTGGAAAAATATCCTTCTTCTTCGTAGGTAGCGATGCGTCCATGCAGTTCTTTGCGATTTCTTCTTGAAATTCTATAGAGAGCGTTACAATTATTTTAACCATTGCGTCGAATCGTGTAATACTTTGATATCAAGAGTTGTCACGTTGTATGGACGAAACGAGTATAATATGGCCGTAACGAGTATAATATTAACCAGGTAAACGGGTAACGTGACGGGGTTTGACTCGAACGGACGCCACGAGCACGCGCGACCAAGTGTCCAAGTTTCCGGGGATGGAAGGACTGAAAATTGAATTTATAATTTTGCCACGAAATTCCACGCGAACGCGCAATAAAAAGCGCATTAGCGAGAGCCTGGACGCGTAACTAGTAACTGCAAAGTGGATTACAGGCAGGTTAGCAGGCGGTATGAGTTAATTAACAGCCGTTCGAACTTCGGTCTTCAAAGAATGCATCCGGCGTTATCGTCTGGACGTTGAGCTCCATGGGCATTTAATGGTCCTTTAGTAACTAGTAAAATGCACTTTTACTGCATTTTTTATGGGGTTAAAGCGCTGTGAGGTTGTTCGCCTGCGGATGACTGGCGCTGTAATCAATTTCGTCTTTAATTAATACGGAGGAAAATTAAAAAATAATCACGCGGTCGCTGCGGCAACGTATTATAATTATATTCTCGCCACGGTTCCGCGTAGGAAATTTTCCATAATCGGTTTAACATATTTTTAAAATGAAACGATCCTCGCGTGCGTCGATGTTGCTATAATAACCGTACGCGTCCGCTATCGTTGCTCGCCAAAATTCAGTTCCTGATCGTCGTTCAGTTGTCGATGACTTCGAAACTGTTCCCGCGTTACCCTCACGTAGAGAGAAGTTCCGGTGAAATGCCGGAACAGGGGCGTTATTAATACACCACCGTGTATTGGGTTTCCCAGAGAGGCTTATAAACGGAAAAATCGGCCGCTTTTTCTTTGCCCCGCTCGCGAAAGGGATCGTGGTTACATCACGGTCGAAGTTGCCGGAACTTCTCCGAGCAGGCTGGCGAACCCGCGTCTGAAACTAAAATGTGGGAAGCGTCGAAGTTTATGGAAGAAAATTAAAGGGTTGGCCTAGACGGCCCGAGTAATTTCATCGAAAAAGCTGGTACACACGGTTAAAAGTGTTCCACTTAACGAAATTGCAAAGTAGTTGGCGCAACGATGGAAAGAAATCGAGCAACTTTCGTGTCTCGAAACTATCTCGACGGTAACTATTTCTCACCTTTCTCCTTCGTATCACGCTCTTCCAGAGACGTGATTTTGAAGAGCAGGTAATTCCTCTGTACCGTGTAATTCCACCGACCTGACCCTGTGTTACGAAAAACGAGAACACCCCCTTGTCTGGAAAGATGACTCGAATGTCGAATTTATTAAAACTCTCGCATTATCGACGGAACGTCGGGATTACGTTATTTTGCTGATACGAACACGATGACGGGAGGCTGTCTAATTAATTCGAGCCACAGCGACATTGACGGCGTCCAGGTTGGTCTAACGAGCGCCCACGAGGACCAATTAAAAATTCCGTCGGCGGAACAATTAATATCCTGGGGATAAAGCGTTTTATGTACACGACGAGCTGTTCGACGACGTCGAAGCTTCCTGGATTAATGATCTCTTATCCTCTTAACGACCGTATCGTCTATCTTCGAGCACTGTCCAGACCCTACGTTTGGAGAAACGGCAGCTCTCGGTACCCTGCCCTCCGCGTCTCTCGAACCGCGAATCAGTCGATGCCCAAACGAACACAATGCGAAGCATAATACGTAGCACAGGGAAGCAAAATAAAACTACGTAAGGGACCTCGTCTCGTAGGAACCGGCGGAGAATGAATGCGCGTATATTCAGTGTTTCGGAGAAATGCAAATTTTTGTTTGCCCGTTTTTCCGGAATCTCCTTTGTGGCATTGCAACGATACCCTGGAAAACGCTCGTATAGCGCGAATTGTTTGGAATTTTTCAAGTCTTCCACCCTCTTTTCTCGAGGAATATTGTTAGGTCTCTTTGCTGGCTCGGGGTGCGCCTTGTTCGTAACGTGAAAGCTCGAAAATGGGAAGGAATAAGGACGATGACGCAATTGTGACGAGATTCTACCAACTCGCTGTTTATTTGCTAAACGTGAACATTCGTGGTATCGAGAATGGAAGGTTTTCAGATTTTATTTCCCAACCCTCGGTTTTACTAGATCGATACATCAGTTGTAGACAAAAATCAGTCTAGGAGGTATGATACGAATAAATAGTTTAGAAGATACAAGTGGTTATTTCGAGAAATGTTAATTTTCCAATCAACGGCATCCTAAGTGTCTTTGGCGCGTCTTCTTTTGGTAAGGGTGGGACGATACCTGAGCAGACGCGAAGCCACGAGTTTTGCCTAAAGGTTCTCTTCTCACGTAAAACTCGCTTACACTTTTTTTTATATATTGTAGTATCACAAGTTTTCCATACGTAGCTTTACGAAAGTCATCGAGGCTTCGAAGGTCGTGTCAGTCGGAAAAATCCTGGGCGATACGTCAGGCCCTTAGCACAACCATATTTGGTCATGTTGGAGGAGGCATTGGAAAACGCGTGCAGGGTGTGCATGGTGGGAAGAAGAATATAAAGGGACAAGGACGTTCCGAGTGAGGTTTTATGCTTGTTGTCGAGTTGAGAGTTGTCGAAGTTAGTTGCCAGAGTTGTTGTTGTTGCTAATAATTGTGAGTTTCTAACAATTGTGAATTGTAATGGGAGAGTTGCTGCAGAAGTGTAGGTTGAGCGTGTGATAAGTCGTAATAATTCGTATCTTTATCGTTACATATTCTATTGCTGTTAATTTATTATTAAATAAATATATATATACCATCACCAAATCTCGTCTCTACAATATCTTAGTAATTTTATTAATAATTATATTTTGATTTCATTTCTTGTGCCATTTCGAGAGAAAACTTCAGGGAAACATGCATTTCTCACGAAGTTGTGCTGAAATAAGTTGATTCCCCGTGATCACTAAACTTTAATGGCCCTTTAGAGGAGACATCCAAGTGATATGCTAGAATTACGATGTGATTGCCCCTCTATATTCCTATATTCCAATTGGAAAATAGCCTGTCTTTGCAATCGTGTTATAAACCTCAGAAATACCGACCTCACGGCTCATTTGGGTGTACCAAGACTGAATACTCCATATGAGCCGTTCACTCCACAAATCGATTAACTCTACTTTCTGAAAAATCTTAAATATAAAAGATTATGACTATACCAAGTGCTTTGGCACTTAACCCTTTGCACTCGACGATTTTTTGGCCAAAGAAGAATAGGAGTTCAAATATTTTCTGTTACAAAGCTGACGATACTTTTCTGAGCAGGAATAAGAAATCGTATGATAATTAACACGTAGAATTACGTGTATACTTGATTTCGATATCTTGCACACAATTACATTATCTGAAATTTGACATATTTATAAATACGGAGTTTCGAAATTTCATCAAATGGCGACTAAAGGGCATCTCTCGCGTGCAGAGGGTTAAATTTAAGATTTTTCAGAAAGTGGAGCTAATCGATTCGTGCAGTGCAACAGATATCCACGTGGTATATTGTATTTAAGATTGTGCAACTACTTTCTAAACCGAAGGGATCGTCGTGAGGTAAAAGGGGTGGCGTTTAGCGAGCGTTTCTCGGGACACCCCTTGGCTGCAAGTTGAAACCGGATGAACGCTTGCCGTATCCCGAAACGACAATTCTACGACACAATAATTCGCGCGAGAACCGGCCCCGTCGTAGATCACAATTACCTGAAAATGGTCTGGAACAAGCTCGTTGGAACTCTTGCAGCTACGATCGCGTAGCAGCGCCGGCTACCTTCTAAAAGCGGTCCCGGCGCCAAGTAATGGCCACCCACTAAATTCTAATAAATATCAGCAGACATAGCGAGCTCGGTCCCTTCGTGAGCGACCTAAGTGTTATTAATCGTGCCGTGAGCCGGGGGCCTGGTAGCGTCTTCGATTTTAAAGCACGCTCCGCGGGGAGAATAACACGGTAACGCTCGTGCCGTTATTTTCAATCGCGGAAATGTTTATGTACTCCCTTGGAGGCACGCCGCGTAGATCGGTCGAGTTACGATTGTTACGAACGCCATGAGTAGATCGGGACGGGTGGACGTGATAAACAATCAATTTCAAAGTCGTTCCCGCTGAAGGTGCTTGTAAATATTTGTACTACCCGGAGCGACGAGCGAGGGTAAGCTGGAAATGTGAACAGGGTTCCGAGTTTGCGAGTTAGTCCCTGATGTTGCAATGTTCCCCGTTCGACGAATTAATATAGGAGAAATTAATCGTAACGACACGGACGTCGATTTCAGCAATTGGCAAATTTGCCTGAGAGGAATCTCGTGGTCGTAAATCTTTCAGCGTCGTGATCCGACGTTCCTCGGGTTCGTTGAAACGAGAATCAATCCGCAGATCAGACAATCAAAAGTTACACAAATTTCAGGGAGAATACTCATAAAGTATGCGGTGTTCAATTTCCACGACCGTTTCTCATTTTCCATTTATATTAGAATTCCCCTTGCTCGTTGGCTGTCTGAAGAGGGACGGAAGTCTGCGGCGAAGATAAAAGGGACGCGAAATTTCCGCCAAAAATCAGCAAACGAGTCGGCCATGGAATAAAGTTTTCAGCGTGAGGGTAATACGTACCGTGGAACATGTCCCCCCTCCCCCCTGGAGAGGCGTCTGTTTCCGTTTTAATAATCCCGGTTCTCGTGAAATAATTATAATACCTTTCGGGCGTTCCGAGGGAAACGTACAGGCTTCTTCGTGCCCTGTCCCCCGCTCGTCCCTCGCCCCGTTCCCGGGGCGAGTTCCGTCTCTTCTTAGGGAGATAGGAAAAGCCAGGCAAGGACGGCACGGTGTACTCTCCATCCGGAATTACTACGAATGAAGTTCTTAATCTTAATAAACTTCAAGGTTCCCGCGCCTTCATCCACTTCCGCTCCCCTGCCTTTTGCTTCTCGAGTTTATCTGCTGTCAGTTGATTCACAATTCTCGCCCGGATCTTATCGCGAGGATTCTGTAAAACCGTGTCATAAACGCGGAGGGATGCCATGCCAGACCGGTGGCGTCCGCGTCGTGAAATATCGCCGTATCTTCCCCGCAATACCATTAAACCGACTGAAATTGCATTCAAAGGGAAGGATCAAGAGAAGGGAGAGATATACGTAGCCGCTATCTCTCCTCGAGACACGTCTTTGACGTGAAAATCGTTATGAATGGAATTGATATGATAGCTGTCGCTTTCGCGCTGGTGCGATTCGCTGTGGAATTGCCGTTGACCCTAATGTAACGTATCGAGGCTGTTCCCTTCTCTACCGACTCCACCGACCTGTATCTACGCCTGCAATCTATCCTACAATGGGCCCTGCGTTACACGGCAAGGTTGTAAAATCAAACACCAAGCTGCATAATTTACGCGTGCGAGGTGTTTGGACCTGTAACTAGACGGGAAGATGAGGAGATAAAATCTCGACTACCTCGTTCATGGTGTTCGATCCCTATCCGAAAGAATGGAGCGTCACCTGACGCTTCAATTTCGGATCTTGCTACGCTGCGCGAGCGAAAGCTACCGTTGTCTAGCAGAGATTTTCGATTTTTCTTGTAGAACTGTAGGTAGGAGGTTTCGTAGGTACGTGATATATACCGGTGTCTATTTTCTCGTGTTTTCCTCGTAGATTTTCCATTTCGTCTCTAACGGTTGGTATTTGACCCCGTTTTCCTCTTACACGCTCTGTCAAAGTTTCGCCGAGAGATAGGATTCACAGAGGTGTCGGGGATTAGAGGTAGCTCCATTTAATAGGCAACTTCGCCGCTAAATATCCTTCGTCCCCTTCCAAATCCTTCAAACTCGATCACAATATCCTCTCGTCACTCACGGCTGTACATCTCGAGCAGTCGAGCGAGTAATCCAATCCGATTGTTGCATGCATCCCGGAAACTCTTGGCGGAGTT
The DNA here is from genome assembly GCF_001483705.2 of Eufriesea mexicana. Classification (NCBI taxonomy): domain Eukaryota; kingdom Metazoa; phylum Arthropoda; class Insecta; order Hymenoptera; family Apidae; genus Eufriesea; species Eufriesea mexicana. The sequence goes on along the minus strand of NW_016908212.1, from coordinate 942,873 downwards.
CCGAAGTGTCCTTTGGAATCCTAATGGCGCAACATCTGACGTCACGTCTTTCGAGTTTACTCTATACGTGCTGCGTCGAGAGTCACGGGAATGCTCCACGAATCTATGGTATCCGTACAGAGAAATGGGTAGGCACGCGTACACGACCACTCGAAGTATTATCTCGTTTGTCAATTTCGTTTTAATGCCTCTGGATACGAATATTCCCGCGGAATCCTTTCACAGCGGGTTAGAAAAATTGCTAGGTTCAAAATGGCCGGACATTACACGATATTTCACGTTCCCTATCCGAATTATACGATCTGCTTCCAACACCTGCTCCCTAACCTCGCTTTCTTGCGCTCGCAAGAGGTCGTCTTTATTTCCAAACACGCTTGCAGCAATTTCGTCCGAATTCTGCTTTCAGAGGAAGGTATCGGATAATGTTCACGTCCTTTTGCAAACGCAAACTAGTTTACAAGAATTGTGAGATTTTATTTGTGGGGTTTATAGCATGTTTATTATGTTGAGTGCTCCGTTGCAGGTATCCTTGATACGTTCCAATGGAGCTCTTTTTACCAATTGTCTTCTGTTTTGACAGTCTTGGCTCTCATGGTTCCTATAATGGGCTGGTGCTCTATGGTGCTGGCTTGGTCGCATCCCCGTGATCGTCGTTGCTACTGATAGGGTAGTGGGTAAAAGGATGACAGGAAAAGGAAGGGATGCGTTTCGTCCTGGACCTGCTAGTGGACTCGTCAGTAAGGCTTTCTTCTAGCAGGCCCTGCCTTAGGTGGGGATACTTAGGTAACATGGGAACTCCTATTTAAAGGAGGCCGAGAATTCGAACCTCCTTCGAGTAGGCGAAGGGTGATCTACTGGCGAGGGTGAGAATGGCGGTCCCTCCAAGGAGGCACGTGGAGTTCAGGGTTTTTGATGGAAATGAAGGTTCAAATACAGTCGGGATAATTGCCTGTACGTCTATTAACGATTTTCAATATTTTATTACGGATTAGATCGAGTGGTATTTGAGGGGTCAAAGTGTCTGCGAGTCGTGAGACGCTGCTAATAAGGGAATAACTTTAGCCCGGAGCTTCGATCGTTGGAAGTGACTGAGGGAACGAACTCGCAAGCAAGTCGCGAGATCCACCGATCCTTGTTGAAAAATCGTAGCGGAAATTTTAACGGGCAAAAATGTCCGTACGCCTCGTTGATTCGTTCAACGCCGCGCTGCGCTCGAAATTGGCCGCGCGCGCGCACTCGTCATTTTCGCAGGACGCCAACGCGGACGCTGAAAAGTGTTATCCCTGAATAATGGGCCACGGTGGCCGCGGTTATCCAACGGCCGAGGGTAGGGACGTAATCCCACCAGAGACGACTCATTGGGCCTGCAGCTTTCCCTCGGCCACTCTAATTCCCGTTCCCCTCCCGTTAATTGAAAACTTTGCGATTCCGTCCCAGAGCAGATATTAACATTCATCCCGGTCGGGAACGTTGTCTAACGCTCCATCCATTAGGAATTACATCCATTTGCCTAACTCTGTCTCGTCTCGATTCGAAACCGACGCGCACTCGTCTCTCGCTTCACCCTTCCGCCTCGTACTTGCCTCGACCAACCCTCTAACTCGATGCTTCGCGACATCCTGTTTGTTCACGCCGGCTTGCACCTGCGAAAGCGCGAATCGATCACCTGGTAGTCACGATTATCGACTACACGCGTGTCGTTAGTGGTAAGTACCGCTCGTTAATAAGTTTGAGAAGTTTAGACCGAGCTTTCCAACTCGATGCTCCCGCTCGATCCATTTCTCGCGGAGGTTACGATTCCTTCCGGTTGGCTGATGCCAAGATGAAACGACGAAATCGGGGTTAGGATTCGGTGAGAGTGGTCCAAGATGCTTCGAGCTAAAATAAGGATAACAGGGTGACCCTGTGACAAGATCTGTCAGACCCTGTGACAGGGCGTCCGCTGATTAAACCTGATTCGATACAAGCGACTTGGTCTGGTCTAAGTCGAGTCTTGGATGGGTCCTCCACTTTCGTGAAATTAATAATATCCCTGGTCAGGGATCAGAGTCGACGATTTCGACGTCAATTACCCGTGAAACGGAAGGATCGACGACGGGGTCGTTACCTGAGGCTGCTAAGGCTGGCCGATACTCGAAACACCTGGTATCGACCGGTCGTCGGCGTTAACGAATTAGCCAGGGGTGTAGTGAGCGTGGAGTACTTCGATAATTACATGTCAGGGACGAAAGGTTGTTATAATGTAGCATCTACCCATAGCTGCGTCAAAGAGTCGAAACATGACTGGCCAGCTACGCGCCCTCTCGTTCTCGTGGTTAGTTGAGAACCTTTCGTTGGCAGGGGCCAGTAGCATCGACGCGAGTTTTCCGATGAATCATTTATCCGGCGAACTATCGCGAAACGTCGAGCCAGACGTTTGAACTTAGCCAGCACAGAGAGACGGTATTGTTTGCCGGTGCTGTTCATTATTCAGCCGCGAGCCTCGAGATGGATCGCCGAAATCTGGAAAAATTCCTTCCCCTCGCGTAGACCCTGTGGTAATCGTCGGAAAGGGGGAAGGCGAAACAGAGAGAGAGAGAGAGAGAGAGAGAGGATCGTACATCGGAATATCAGGACCGGGATTGCACGTTTCATTGTTGACTGTCGCTCGTCGTTTCCGTTTAACTATTCATTCCATTTCCCTTGAAACGATACTGAACACTTGACACGATTTCTGAACTGTTCCCTCGTTGCTAATGCAGCAACCTAGGTATTTTAATTCCTTTTTCCACTCTGTTCCCCTCTCCTCTCCCCTGTCTCTCGCTCCAGCTTCCGTTTGACGTCAATTTCGAGTGGATCTTCCGCTCTGCGTTTTTCACCAACGGCAATCACGTTATTTCGCTTTACGTAATCTTTTGTCAGTCGGCTCCTAGCTTGCCTTCGGTCGCTGCCGGAAACAAAGGTATTAACGAATACCGGCGTAATCAGACGAGTTAACAAAAACGTCCATGCTCTCATGATTTGAGGTACGGTTACAGCTTTTCGGAATTTCGGTTATCGGATTTTCCATTATTCCGCGCTCATCTCCGCTGCCGTTGATCTCGCTAATTGACTACAGTATCTAACGATGCTCCCATTGCTGAAAAACACAACGAAGTATTGTTCAATTGATCGATTAATTGCTAACACGATCAGTTGCTTTTAAAACATGAAACATATTTTAAACGTTTGTTTTTTACAAGGAAGAAACACGCATCTGCAGGTGTGCTACAATTCGTGTCTCTTCGTTGCACCAAATGAACTGTCAGTACTCTGATTGGAGTGTCGCGAAATAATAAAATGTATTTCATTCAACGAGATTCAGGCGCTAGCTTGTTACTCCATTGGTTATCGAGCTGGAACTGTGTTCGCGTAAAATTTTCTATGATATACACGCAGAGAGACGTTATAGTTCGTCGATAATTGCACGCTCTGTTAGGAGCACCTGTACTGCAGGCGCTACCTTCAACGTTTCCCTCGAGTCTCAGGCGAGAGTGAGCTATCGCGCCGGCTCACAGACGCGATTGCTAGGGTCTATCGCTCTGGGTACCGAAAACTTTCATCCCGCACCTCTTCGCGATTCGTGACCGGTCTCGCTGTAGCAGCTTTTTAAACTCCAGGCACGAAACACATAAAAATAACTCTCGAGAGTTCAAACTACTTTCCATTCCTCTTCATCTCTTCTTTCACTTATCTCCGTATTTATCTTCCTTTATAATACTGCAACCCCCCGGGTCAGTCGTCTCTTCCTCCTCCTTTTTAATCTTCCTGCTCCTACCGCGCGTTTGATCACTCGAGACAGTCGCGAGATCGTTTCCGGAACGATGGCGCGGCTTCCGGGAGCTTCTCGCTGGCCTGCCATTTTGCCGAAAGTGTTTGCGTTCGCAGGGCGAGAAATACGGCATCGTCTGGCCGTAATTACGTTCGAAACGTCGTTGGAGACGCGTTTCGGGGCTCGAGGAGGAGCGAAATATTCGCAGGAAGACGGCACCTGTCGCTTCGGCCTGCAGAATTTCCGGGGCTACGAAGATATGCGTTGCGTTCCGAGGCGAGAATGGGGGTTGATAAAAGGCGAGGCGGGGGTGGAGCGGAAGTGATAAGGGCGACAAACCGAGAGGAAGGACTTGGTTGGTTCGTTCGCCACCCTCGGACCTGATACACCTACGAAGATTAACTTTTAAAGTGCTTTAGCAGCCAGACCTCCGGGGAAGCCGGGCTTTATTACTCAATTTGGATGATAGACGAACCGGCGCGGAGAACGCCGGAGCACGTGCACGCCGCATATTCTCGGCCCGGCTGGGAATATTTGGAAATTAATGAGATGGCGTTCCTGAGGTTGCGCGAAGAAAATTCGCTGCCGACGATCCTCGAGTTGAAGAAACGCAACGCGTGTTGCACGCAGTCTGATAGAGCATTTCGCGAATTCGTCGTGTGCAATAGGTGTATTCCGGAGGGTAAATATTTTTTAATTAACCCTTAGAGAGTCCTCCCCCACGGTCGTTGAACGTCGACTAGGCACAGGTATGTGTAAGGGAAATGGAAGGAATGCGTTTCGTCCTGGACCTGCTAGTGGACCCATCAGTAAGGCTACCTAGCAGGCCATGCCTTAAACGTGAGATACTTAACACGTTGTTGACCGGCAAATTTACACAGAAACTATGTCATGTCATCGGCTATTATTTTCTAATCCAATCTTCAAAATCTCTGTCACACGCAATATTCTATATTGCTTTGGGTTTTGCATATCGTCAATAGGTCGACCGCAATTGGCGACGGTTAATGACGACCCAAATCTCTTGAGGAACTTGTGTTTTTAGTGGACTGTATATTTTCTAATTGTTCCGGTTAACTCCTCTGAACTCTTCGAATGTTATTTGCTGACTGACTGGTACTGACTAAACTAACTTGTGCGATGCACGATCTTTCGGAGCCCATGGTTTCCAAAGGGAAATCGGTTTTCCCATTGGTGGTTGACAGGACCGAGGGTGGGCCCTCGGTCCGCGAATCAGATGCCCCCAAAGAAGGGAGGACCGTCTTCCGCGACCAGGTCTGCCGGTGGAGGAAGCCTCTCCCTCGAAGGGGGTTGCTGGTGGATCACCCGCACATTCGTGATCCTTCCTGAAGGACCCGTTACTTTATGGCTCCGAAAGTCGCGACATCGCACATGGCCTGGTCCCTTTCTTCGCAGGCCTATTGTCAGCCAAATCCTAAGTGCTGTTGCCTGCTTTCTAACATTAATGGCTAAAGAAAGCCTCGTGTCCGGTGACCCGAGGGAAATAAAGAATTGTTTGAAAATGCATTGAAAATGAAGATAGAAAGGACACGGAACTTGAACTAAAGCAGCAATTAGAATCTGGCTGCCAGAAGACCCTAACGGTCTTCTGGGTCTATTCTAATCAAGGGCTGTACAAAATATCGGCACTACATTCCAAGGCTTAACAGGTTTCATAAATTGAAATAGATAATGCAAGTGCAATGACGAGTTAACACTAGAACTACCAACCCAGTCAAAATGACTGGTCCAAGAATTTTCCTTTTTGCAATCACCGAACACATACACCTGCTTTAAGAATAAAATTGGTATCAATTCGTATTAAGAAGGAACTATAATATAATATATTCACTCATATTCATCGTATCGCTTAAATTACTGTAATCTGTGCACGTTATAGTTAGGCACCCATTGAAGATCGGTAGTTCTAATGTTAACTCGTGATCGGTCAACAACGTTTGGGCAGGAAAAGACGAGTTAACTCGTCACTGGTTAACAATGTGTTAAAAGGCATAAGAACTTGTATTTATGGGGTTAACGTTGGTCGTTACAAACCCTTATCAGAAGTTCTCTGTCAGAACTGCCTAAAGACTGCCTTTGCACCCTTGTTTAAACTTATCCTAATTTAAACCTAAGTCTCGTCCATACAATCTTTGTTCGTGGTCACTTGTACCTTGACATGCACTCCATATGTTACACCCTGAACGTTCGACCTGAACCCGAGGCCTGTTTATTATCCCTCGTCTAGGAGAAACGAAACCCAAGTATTATCATGCACTCATTTTCGAACCTTAAAAATATCCTACAGGTATCAGAGAAGAATTAAAAATACTCGTTGATCGATAACCGTGTATAATTTAACCCTTTGCGCTCTAGCGGTGATCATCAGTCATTTCATAAAATTTGGGAGATCGATATTAATCGACATATCAAATTTGATATAATGTAACAGTGTGCGAGGTATCAAAATCAAATAACTCTACTCGGTAATTATTATACAATTTTTTATTTACTACTCAAAAAGGTATCGTCAGTCTTTTAGCAGAGAATCTTTGAATTTCTACTCTTCTCTAGCCAAAAAATCGCCGAGTGCAAAGGGTTAACAGGTAAAATGAGAGTAAAATAGCAGAGAATCTTTGAATTTCTACTCTTCTCTAGCCAAAAAATCGTCGAGTGCAAAGGGTTAACAGGTAAAATGAGAGTAAAATTGCGAATAAGCAAGTAGTCGTCTTCCGTACCCTAATCTCGACCTGACCTTCTATCCCTTTGACGGGAATGCTATTAGAAGATCCGGACGTTATGTATACAGAAAATGGAGGTTTTCCGAAAACTTGGAAAGAAGTCCTCGAACCTCTTTGAAATTGAAATCCATCTAGTGGCGAGGGTGAGAATGATGGCCGCTGCAAACCCTTTCGTATTTGTTATCAGTAATTACCCAATAATGCACATTAAATCGTTCGTAGTATAATGACAGCTGCAAGGTTGTCATTACTAATTTTCACTGTTGAGAATTAAACATAGATGCTTAGCTGTCGATGTTTGGCCAGATGGAAGGATTTTAACGTCTGGGTTGGCAAGTGATCCGTGGTTGATCGCTGTCGTTTATGGGTCACCGAGTTTTACTTCGGTATAACTATCTAGAAGATGAGCCACTGCTCGGGGGTCTGAAACGCGAGACGAGGAAGAATAAGGTTTGGGTATTTCGAGGCAAACGCGTTGGTGGAGTTTGAAGGATCCCCGATACCGTGTTTATACGAGCATTTATAGGTCGACGATAATCGAGAATCGAACAGAGGAGTAGGAATTTTGGAACGGCTTAAGCGCGAGTGTCGAAATTTGCGAGACTACCAGCGGGCAAGAAGCGTGTGAAAAATTCGATGGGATATAACGGTGCAGTCTGCATGCATGAGACAAAGGATCAGAGAGAAATAGGAGGGATTTTGGAGAACAAATGGAAAGTGTCAAATGCAGGAAAAGAGAAGCTTCAGCGTAGAGTGAAAGACATTCTCATCAGGTCTGAGACAGAGGGCAGACTGTTCCTTTGACTCGGTGATTCGTTTGTGTAACCTAAGCTTTATTCGCCGGCATCTCGAATCGGGAAATCTTTGTCTCTCGCTTTCAAATACTCCCCTAATCCTGCTTTAAAGAGGAACAAAATGGATATTTTTACGAACTTCGTCCTCGCGTCGAGTCGGATGACCAAAGACGAAGGGATATCTAATCTCCTGTAAACTTTCGTGGAACATCTTCTATTTAAAGAGGAAGACAAACAGAGTAGGATGGAGAGTCGTGATAAATCCGAAATCGAAAAAATTAAACGTTAAACGAGGAGGCAGGTAACGCGTAATCGGTTTCCCTAATCGAGCAGCACCCTCCGGCTCATGGCCGATCGTGGTACGTGATTTTCGCCAATTTCGCGAACTTATTGGCCACCGGGGGGCGCGTTTAACCGGAACTAATTATCGAAAGTAAACATTCGCAGGAAAAGCCAGAGCTGGCGAAAGTGGCAAATAAATTGGATCGCGGGGGTCTACGATGCTCGCAAATTCCCCGCTTATCCCCGTGCAATCGGTAGACCGGAATTTTTTCCGCGCCGCGAGTCGAACCACGCCATCGCGCACCGCGCTTAAGCCGAGTTATGAACTTACAGTCGCAATTACTCGTCCAATTAATGCGGCCAAGGAGCAAGGTAGGAGAAGCGGACATTCCGGTTCGACCTTCCATTCTCATTTGCCGCTGCGAGGCCAGAAGCTAGACGCTGCAAAGTAGCGCTTAGCCGTATCCTGTTAATTATTCCCAACTTTGCGCGTCCGTGCATCGGGCATGATAAAAATTTTCGGACGATAGAAACCACTTTGGAGAATAAATCAACGCGTTTTATGACGTATATAGACCGGAGATATCAGATCATTCGACGGTGCTCGGGACAATTACTATGACGTAAGGAGAACGACGTTCGGTCAACTCTCGAATAGAGACTAACGCGGATAACTACGTCTAGTTATAGAAGATCTCGCGAAGGTACTATGCGTTGCATAAGAGAAGTCATCTGAGAAACTTGTACGACCGATTCCTTACCAGCCCAACCATTCTAACATCATGACAGAAGTATAGTAAAACGCTTCCCTTATTGGTAGAACTGATCCCTTCCTATTAGCCCGGTCATAGAACACCATGTGACAAAGAAGGCGAACGAAGCAACGAGACAGAGTGAGACAGACGCAAATAATAGATGCAAGAGCGTAGACTCATTCTAAAACGTAGTAGTTCCAATTCATTATAAGTTAACTCTGGGACATATTCTTTCGCGGATGTCTTACGCCTATGTTAACGTAACACGTTACCGAACTTGGAGATAGTAGTTTTAGGAGTGTCATGGAAGAGTGGGTATTACTAACAAGAGTATAGGCGGAACAAGTGGAATACCCCTCTTGTCCCGCACCCGTACGAGATGACTTCTCTCATGCAACGCATAGTATAACACCGTGAGTTGTACTGTGTAGAATGTTCTTTATTCGTGTTCTAGTGCGGATATATGTGTGATATTGTGAGCTGGGAAGGACTCTAGTGAAGGAAACAATATTAACCATTTGAGCGCTATGAACGCATATATGCGTTCTCGCACAACCTTTCAATCTGGGCTATGAACGATGTATAGTTCTATAAACTAAGAATTTTGTAATAGTGTGCAATTAGTTTAAAATATTGCTGAAATAAGGGTTAAATAAGGGTGCAAGGGCGCTGGCGAAGTAGAATGCGTGTAGTCGAGACGTAGCGAGTACAAAATCCTGTGTTTGAGAGTTAGTGTAATATTTTAGTTTAAATAAATCTAAAAAGCAGTCATTGTTTATTGGATGCGCAGATCTCTGCCAGCATAGGATTGATCTACATATCTGCATTAATCCTACATATCTGTGGGACTGTATATTAGGAAAGGAGTACGTTTTGGGGAAATATTGGTTGACTCTGGATTGGCTATAGATGGACTTTGGCTTGTTTCGGATGACGTGTCTCAAGTTTGGGATTGATAGAGGCACCCGTTGACTTAGGGCTGACTTCTGAGTCATTAGTTGACTATGGACTATGATAAGGTCGGCTTCGTACTCGAACCGGTGTAATTCGGTCGTTTCGTGCTTCGATCTCGCCGCGTTCCTCCTATTGCACGCCAGGCATCATCGGGCGTATTAATCGATGGGATATCGCGGAACCGAGCAGAATAGCCGGTATTCCAAGGATTTTTCCCACTCGCGGCACCGCTTATCGAGACAGGACGCGGTTCCGCGAATAATTAGGCTGCGCCCGTACGATAATTAGCGGTATCGGGCTAATAAGTTGGCCGCTGTTCGTGTGCGTGCCTGTATACTCATTGACAAACGTAGAGCGGCCTCTGTCTGCCTGGAACTCGCGTCCCGACGTTTAGAAAGAGTATCTGGAATCGTTGCACGTAAATTCAGGCTGGCCGATACCGATTGCACAGCCAGCTTCGCCTCATTTACGAGCATAAGTGCCGGTAGGATTATCGAGCTGCATTATACTCCGCACTCAACAGTAATTGCCATCCATTACGGCTCGATCTATAATCGAGCGAGAAACGCTCTCGAGAGCGGCGCTCTTTGTCCCTTGTTCCGATGCACGCGGACGCCATCTTTCTTATCAGCAACGCTCGCGACTGCCTCCATGTCCGCCATCTTCATTAGCCGGCTGACTTAATTAGCCGCTCGTTTCGTCACACGTAATGTATCCTGCGACGAGGAAACGTAAGTACTTTAACATCGATGGTATGGAGCACGCTGGTTACTCTCGCAGGATGATCGACTAACAAAAAGGCATCCGCTGTAAAGGGGAACTCGTTTGATCGGCAGTATAAAGCCTGTGATAGAGTTATCGCGAAATGGCTGGAATTAAAAGGCTCGACTGATCGAATAGAGACTATAGAGCCTGTGTCTATAATTCTCGAATCGTTTTTCGATTTCCAACCCATTTCATGGTCCACCCTTTGGACTAGACATCTCTGCATTTCATTCGAACAGTTTCCAGAATTTTTTCCCATTTTTACGTTACACGAAATGTCATTCTAGGGTAAGATAAGTGGACGAGACATCTCGTCCATAGGAGGTATTTCGTCGGTGGATGAAGAGGCTCGAGAAAAGTACGTGAAAGCGGGAATTTCGTACAGCTGTTTATAAAGAATGATTGAGTTTCGAGTGTCAGAGGTGCGTGGACGGAGCCAGGGTTCCGGATTGGGGTGTGAAAGAAGAGTGTATGGCTAGTGAAGGTTTTCGGTGGACGTGACCGACCGTGTCCTGGCAGTGTCCGAATAGTTGGCCAGGATTGAGCGAAAGGGTCTGTAAAATCGGAAAAGAGAGAATGCGTTGGTATATATTGTATGGAAGATACGTGCTCGGTATAGTCGTATGGACTGGTCGTTGTGTAGGATTGTGAACAAAAGCTATTTTGCGTTGTCGAGTAGTTTCCCTTGGAACGGTCATCTTGTTCCGTACTTTCTACTTCTATCCACTTTCCAACGCAACGAAAAATCGCACCGATAATATAGGATGCTGAAAACAGGCTTTATTGTCTTCAACGTACAGGAATAAAATATAAATATGTTCCTTCCTTTATCGAAGGACTATCGGATCTGCGCGAACGATTTGAGACACCGAAAACGAGCAGAACAATATTAACAGAATAAAACGAACGCTAAACTCGGAAATTAATTTACCGCAAGAAAATAACGCTAAAATAACGCAACTATACACACGGAATACACGCTCGACTTCATCCCTCTTCAACACCGAACCACTCACGCCCGATTTTTTAACATTGGCTGATACAATTCAGCCGATTAGCGATTTGCTTTCATAAATATTGCGTCGCTTTCGGGGTTTCAATTTCGTTGATCTGCGTTTCACCTTCCAGTAAAGACCACGAGATTAGCTTTACTAAAAATAGCTTTTCGTAACAGTATTAGCTGATTTTCGATTTGCTCCTGGAACGATGACACGCATAGATTATCGATAGCTTTATAATTTGTTTGTCTAAAATAATATTCCGAGTTGGCATTAGCCGATTCGCGATTTCGTTCCCCGAAATAGCACCCCATTTGCAACCCTATTTCGAGCAAACTCTATCAATTTCCCGTTTTACAACCACGAGGAACGGTCTGGAAAGTGATGGAGCAAAGCAAATGAGGAAAAGTTCATCGAGTCTGATTTTTCCGTGGATGTCGAAGTTGGCAAGAAAATGGCAACAAGAAGGAACCGAGATACCGATAACCTATCGGAGTAATGGTAGGTAAATTTTTCGGAAGCATGGAACGTTTCAACGTTAACAGTCTTCTTCATTGCACGCATGAATCGGCGATCGTTCTGCCATTAGTTTAATATCTCGGCAAGTGCCGTTCATCGGAGGTTAATGTACCCCGTCAAAGGAAATCATGAATCCCATTTTCTCCAGACGGCAATTACGGTATCGAGGATCGATCCATAACCGTGCGAGAAATGGTCCCCGAGCGACCCTCTTTGTCTTTGCTCGACGTACGGCGCATCTTGGTACTAACTTTGTTATTGTACCACTTGGTCCGCTGTTTCGACTAGGCTTCTTCGCGACGTGGAATGTTATTAGACGAACGAAGACACCCGGCCATCTTCCGCTAATTAATTTCCACGGGAATATTTTGTCGCGAGCGTGGAAGCGCTGCCTTGCTAGTGGTTCCTTAATCAGCAAACACGGAAGAAGCTACGAGACTTCCAAAGCCCGTTGCTAGCGAAAGATATTAATTTTCGGACAACAGGGTGTGAGCACAAATTCATTAAATTACACTCTTCGCAGAAGTTTCAATATTTTTCTAAACGTCGATGGCTTCGATATATTGCAGAATATTTTCAAATCTCTTTCCAACTTTTCTATTGCTATTTGAAAACATGGGGTCAGTGTCACGTTCCATTGCTTTTTCCATCGGTACATTGAACTTTTTCATCTGTACATTTCTCCGTAATACTCTGGTATTGCGAACTGTGACGAGGTGAAACGAGGGAATGCCGTTCGAGGTTAACGCGCGCAAGGCGGAATTTGAGAACGTTTGCATTTACGGGGATAGAGTTTAGAAAATTTTCACGTCGAGGAATATTAAATATTCTCGAATTACGAATATTCTTAATATCGTGTCACCCAACGCGACGTTAAAGCGGAAACTGCCTAATATTCCCTTAACCTTCTGCACTCCTCCGACATACTAACCTGCGAGTTATTATTTTATTTGAAATTTCGAATTTAAATGGAAAATGAAAATTTCGTCGTCGAATCGCGATATTGCGAGCTGCGAAGGACTCTGGCAAAGGAAATAGTATCAAGAGCGGTATCGGGTTCGGCTTAGGGGTCCAGGGTGACATCTGGAGTGCGTGAGGATGGACGAGTGACCGCGTGCGAGGATTGCATGGACGAGATATTTATGACCGAGTCGAGTGCAAGCAACGAACGAAAATCTAGGAATGGGTCCGAGTGTCCGAAGTACCTGGCCCACACAGAGCGAGGTCGCGTGGGAAATGAGTAATCGACGAAGGGAGCTTGTGTATGAAAAGAGGGGGTGTTAGACTTTAAATGAAGGTGCAAGGGGGCGGGCGAGGCAGAATGCGCGCAGTCGAGTCACAGTGAGTAGAGAATCGTGCGTTTGAGAGTTAGAGTTCGAGAATTGAGGGAAACATGGCGTAATATTTTAGTTTGAATAAATCTGTTCGTTATTTAAAAGGAATGCATGGGATTTATCTAGCATTAATCCTACAATAATACACTTCAGGTTTTCGAAATTTTTTTGATAAATTAATATCCGATTTCCCCTGTGATACAATCAAAATATAACAAACCAGTATGAAATAGCGAACGTAGTAACTCGTAATCGCGTTGCAAATTCCACGCGCTGTCATCACTCTTCTGCGAGAAGTAAATGTCAGCTATGGAAAACTCTGGAGCGTCTGGAAGCGCGCTAATATTGGCGTCTTTGTTCGGAGTTCATTAGCTTATAGCATGCTGTTCTCGATGAACAGGCCGCGTGTCATTAACCGGAGAAGCAATAAGGGACCTGGACGTTCAATCTAATAATCGTGATCGCGCGGAGGAAGAGATGAAAGGAAGCGGGACCGGTGAATCGACGAGATTAAATATTAAGCTTGCTTAATATCTCGATGCACTCGTGGACAATCGTGTCAGAGTTCAGTAAACGTTGATCCGGCTGGTCGATTACTCGGACCAATTAGTCTAATTAAACTTAACGTCTGATTAAATTAAGAACATGGAGCAAGACCTACGACGGCGAGACGAAGATCGGGGCAACTCTTTGTACGATCGTATAAAATCGGGCGAAATTCAATAAAACCGACGATGCGAAACGCAAACGAGTCGCTGCGGAATAAACGTTCCGGGGATTTGTTCGTGTCTGTTTTTATTTTTAATTTCACCGGAGATATAGCGTATAACAAAGGGTGAAACCGCGGATATAGTTTGTTCAGCGTAGCAACGGTCGATGTAACGAACGGAATCGATTATCCGAACAACAAGAAGCCCGCGCGGAATAAAAGCAACGATAACAACCGATCACGCTGAAACACGGAAGAAAAATACGCCGAGGAGACGCTAACATCGACGCGGATATATCTGTTGGCGGAAAATTGCGTTACAGACAGCTCGAATGTTCCGCATATTTCCACGGGGTGACTGCAAAGACGGATATTTCGCGACAGCATCGAGAACAAGGTGACCGGAATACGACGTCGGAAACGTCTGCTCGAAACACTGAAAATTCTTGCCCGTGGCAGCCTGTTAATCGCTGCGAGATATCGAAGGCAACTTCGATTCGCGTGGATAACATTTTTTCGCGACACGATAAAACGTGTATAGGTAAACGTCGTTGTATCTAATCCTTCGTATCAAATGGATAATTTACGATGCTAAATAACAGGGCTCTTCGTGGTTATTAACGAATGATACGCATCATCCCCTATTTTTTCAAACTACCGCCCATACCAGCGGTTCCTAATCTTTCTTTCTTTATATTTCATCTAACTAAAATATGAGACGAAGTTACGTACCACTTTGTAGGTGCTGTATATTAATCGCGGTACAATATATTTAACCCGAGAATGTTCAGCGTACCGTCGGTGATATCGTCGATCGAAACTCCCCCCGATCCATCAGATAAATTTTTACTCGGCTACGCGAAACGCTATCGGAACTCGCAGTCGCTCTATTTCGAAAACCCAAATTCCCGACCGCGCTCTTTTATTTCCTTCAACGTGATTCGATGCGTCTTTTGTTGCGCGTGGCCACGCATTGTCGCGACGAAGCGAATTCCATTTCGATTTATCAGCCTTCGCCCTTCCTCTAATAATATCATCCGTAATCGTTGCAATTACCGATCGCGAATTTCAATAGTCGCCGTTCAATTTTGCCCCGCACGTGCAAAATGTGAAATAAGGGATGAAATTACTTGACGGAACAGCCAGATGTTCTAGTTGAAAATTTCGACTCGGAAATGGGGTTAATTTTCGTTTAAGAAGCGAAAAAGGGGGAAAAATTTCGTCGAATGGCCGACGGTGAAACTTTTGACCGTTTTCGAGCGTTTTCGAGCGTTTTCGAGCATTTTTGAGGTGTTTCGATCGAGTCTGTTCGCAACGGCACAATTTTCCGTGGAACTTCATCCCGGCAATAAAGGTAGACCCTGCGTTCCCTAAGTATCTGGGTTCTCAGCGCGCCTCGCGTAATTAGCCGCGTTTCGCGCGCATAACTCCTCGAGAATAGATGCTTTCGTGCGTGCATTATATCGGCGTGGGCTCAAAGCAGATAACGTAAACTATCGGCGCAGCGGGCTCAATTAAATTGACTTTGCAGGTGAGAAGCGAACGTCTCTATGTACATACGAACGGCTGGCAGATCAAAGCAGGCGCCGCGCCCACACGAGTGCCGGAGGAAAGAGAAATTTTTGCAACGGGCGAAATTCATTGCAATTATGCAGCGTGCGTCAACGTTCACGCTGGTAATTTCGACGAAATTTTTAAATGACCGCGTTCCGCTACGACACCGTTATTATCATCCCATGGTATTTCACTGCAAGATTCAACATGATGGAAAGAAGCCGGAAAATCGTAGAGTGCAGGGAAATTTTCGGGGAATTCACGGAAACTCGAAATTATCACAACGCGATACAAGCAGCTTTCTGGGTTCACTTTTAATTAACGTCGAGGTTAGATTAAACGTCGAGTGATCGATCACCGGTGGAACACGAAAGTACGAGGCAAGTACAAGAATGTATGTACATTACAGTAAACAGAGAATTTGCATAGCAAAGAAGAGCGCTCGATACTAAATAATAATATTCTTCGCACGCGACGTTGGAAGCCATTTTACGGCAGCGAGAATCTGTCCT
>NW_016908212.1:908616-926031 GCF_001483705.2 Eufriesea mexicana | reverse complement strand
GCAAAGAAGAGCGCTCGATACTAAATAATAATATTCTTCGCACGCGACGTTGGAAGCCATTTTACGGCAGCGAGAATCTGTCCTGCACGACTTGGGAATCACAGCTCGATCGAGTTGGTAGCAGTCGGAATAGCGTGAATCATCCAGTCGAGATGACACCGTGTGCAAGAGGCCTCGAGCTTACGAAAGTACAAGGCCAGTGCGAGAATGTACATTACAGTAAACTGGGAACTTGCGTGGCAAAGAAGAGCGCTCGATACTAAATAATAATATTCTTCGCACGCGACGTTGGAAGCCATTTTACGGCAGCGAGAATCTGTCCTGCACGACTTGGGAATCATAGCTCGATCGAGTTGGTAGCAGTCGGAATAGCGTGAATCATCCAGTCGAGGTGACACCGTGTGCAAGAGGCCTCGCGCTCCGGCCGGAAAATCAAGTTTTCTCTTCCGCCGCGTCACGTAGTCGATGTCTTCCAACACGTATGATCCACCGTTGAAGAAGGTCTAGTTGGAAAACACACCGTACAGCAGACAAGCCAGAGGGAACGAGTCCCGCAGGGGCGAGAAGGACGAAGAGCCCGGAGGAAAAAGGGTGCCAAGTCCTCGGGGACAGGGAGTCCCTTATATCTTGCCCTGACAGGACGTCCGGTCGGCCATATTGCCGAGCCTCCTCCTTCATCCACCGACTTCAACCCTGTCTCGTCTCTTTTCCCTCTCGTCTTAGTCGGCCATTTTCTCTCCCTTTCCACCGTCGTCTTCGCGATAGAGGGAAAACGAAGGATCGAAAGGTGGAAGGGAGCGAAGAAAGGGAGAACTAACGCGGAAGGGTGGCCGGAGGGTTAGTTTGGCTCTTGTACGGACAGGCTGCTTGGTATTCGGGACGGACAGTCTGAAATTTAATTTCTAGACTTCGGTCCCGGTCGAAGCCAAGCCTATGTCTACAGAGAAAATGGCGGATGGCTTGGTCCGGCGTCGCGTGTTTCAAGCCTTCTGCCTCATTGTCGGATCATCCATAGAAAGAATGTAAATCAACGTGACGCGGACGGAAGGCCGTGGAAATTTTCCGCGATTATTAGAGAACGCGTTTCCCTCGGTCTGCAATCGTTGGGATTCGAGTTACCGGGGGCTGAATGTAATAACTTTCAGGGATCCCTTGTTCGGCTTTCAGTCCCTTCTTGATAGTCTGGTCTGTAAGTTGACAGATCCCGGAATCCAGGGGGTGGATATGGAAGACCGTGGGTGCTGAAAAATTTCGTAGTTTCGAGTCGAATAACCTTCGGACACGTTCCTTTCGCATATTCGTTGCACAGAATTCTTAGGTTTGGGTTTGGGTCTTTGTTTGCTTTCTTTCAGGCATACTTCTTCGATCGTCGTGCACGAGAAAGTTTATCCGAATTACACTTTTCCCTCGCGCTGTCAAATCAAACGACGCAATCCGTTCAATAACGGATAAAATCCATTACCAATCTTCGTAAATTTATTTGCACGTCATCGTGGGCTTCGAGATTCGATAAATAACTCGTCGATGGTTCAAATGGACGATCGGATACGCGTCAGTGGTCGAAAATTAACGTCGCGATGCATCCGAGCTGACAAGAGGCGACGCTATCTAAAATCACGGACACTGACGCCCGTTGTTGGAATTAAGTAGTCAGGGTGTAGTAGGCAGGAGACAGGCGGGGGTGCTTTGATTCGAGTCTCTCGACGCTGACGTCGGGACAGACTGTAGGGGTACTCGTAGCTTGACGCTAATTAGATGGGCTCACGGTCGACTACGATGGGCGTCGAGGCGTCGAGATACGTCGATTCCACGTCATGGAAATAATAAATTGCGCTACGTCGACGACGAGACTGCAGTCTAGACCATGCATCTCTGGTTACGATCGCGTGCTAACCATCGTAACGGGATACGGTCCACAGGATGCCCCGTTTCGAAAGACTAAACGTTCGAGTCGGGTTATTGGCTTATACTCGTCGGGACTGAAACTGCAGGAGGATTGCGCGACGAGTATGACTGAAGGAAGCAAACAGGGCAGACGGAGCTTCGTTATAATTGGGAGACATTCTAAACTTTGTAGTTGAACGCAATAAGAAAGTCACGGGTCCTGTACACGCTCGAAGTCAAGAGGAAATGTATTTGCCTGCAGTGAAGTTGCTCCACTAGCTGCACAATTCTAGTTAAAGAACCAACAAGAACTTTTCGGCAAAGTTTTATCCTTCAAAGAAAAACGTGGCTGGAGTTAGCGCAGACGCGTATCCGTTCTTGGTATAATAGAACGGGCGAATCGGAAAATTAGAAAATGGAATCGGAAGGTAGAAAATTTCAAACTTCTTTACTCGTAATGAATCCTCGTTCTTCTACCGTATCTACTTATATTTCCCGATTGTAATATTTAACGAAGCTTTGTAGCGCATTATATATCTTGTACGAAGACAGGTGGATCCATCTTTCGGGTGATTTCGTGTCAAAAGTTGGCCGATAGCCCCAAGTTTTCCAATAATACAACGTCGCAATTACATCCACAAAGCTTCTTGAAATATCAGGCCGAGTAAACTCCAAAATTGATCTCCCTAATAATTACCGAGTCGTAGACTCCTCGAAACAAGTTGCGTTCTTCGCTGCCAACGATACCGCGGATAGGGATCTTCAGAAGACCCGTGTTGCGTCACGAACACTGTAACACTCATGGTTAGGGTTTCGCGGGGTTGTAAGGCCCGTTTACGCGGATGCGACAATGTTGCTGGGACTCTTTGACTGCCAGGTCAAAGTCACAGGTTTCGCTCAAGGGTATTTTTATTATTCAAAGCATATAATGGCAAAATATTAATAAATTGGCGATAGAAGACAACATTCTTACCCAATGGAGCGTTTATCTTATTGATGTTCACGGATGACCACCGTGGTCCCTTGGTAACGCTTGACAATTGACTAACAGTCAATTTTCGTTCAATTTTTGCAATTGTAAGTAATTCAAGCGCTTCGGTCACCAATGACGATCATGGCGTCACAGGAGTGAAAGTTTTAATAGAGATAGACCTGGTTAGAGGTAAAGAGTTCTGATGCATGACTGCCTGTCGCGTTGAGTTGATCGTCGTGAGGGAGCTGCTTCGGTGATTTGATAAGTTTGTATGTCTACTGCTTGATTGGTGTGAAACGTAAGTGGTGTGTGTGTGCGCCTATTGGTTGTGAATAATATCGGGGGTGGATGTTTCAAACAATTTTGGTCCTTGTGCCTATCGCGTGAAGGGTGATTCATCGACCCTTGCTAAGGTTCACGCGAGTGATGACCAGGTGACAACGAGACGCTGATAATGAAGACATAAAACAGTTCCCCACTGAAATTGAGACGTGCAGTCCTAGGACCGCAACAACCTCAGACCCGCCCAAGCCCGCTTGAACCCGAAGCAACGACTCCGTGATCCCAGAAGCTCTATCGGCCGCGAAGGAAGCGAAAAGTGAAATTCTTTACGGCAAACTCCGTCGGACTAGCGGGAAACAAATAAATCCAGGTAGCACGCACTTCGTCAAAGCCTCGGACGGCGTACTCGTTTCGATGCGATTGCACTCGTGGGCATTGTGCATCGGCGGCACTTCGTCATCCGGGGACCTGTCGTTGACGTTTAATGGCCGCCGCGACGGTTCTCCGGTAGAGATAGATAAAAGGGGTTGGCGAGGGGTTGGACGGAAGGGGCGGCTGTCGGGGGACGCGAACGAGGAAACGCAACGAAGGGAAGAGGCAGAGTGGCCTGTCGAATTCCATTTCAAACGATCGGCCGTGCCACGGGTTGGCCTCGCTCCGATTCAACCCGAAATTCGCATACGCGCCGCGTGACCGGACGTCACGCACAGAAATCGCTCTGCCGCGATTCTGTCTGTCAACGGGCGTCATCGTCCACGTAACATCGAGAGGGATGAATATGTCCGCGGTATTGAACGCGCCATCGATGCCCGATCGCGGTGCGCTGCCGCGAGGGTTGCTTGTTTTTTACCCGGCCGACTCGGTTCACGATCCGCTCGAACCGGATCGCGCGTGAAACTCGAGCACGCACTCTGTTATCCTCAATTAATTGGTTCTCGGCAGCTGGACCAGGCCAAGGGAACGCCCGTTGTTTGCCCTGGACGGGGCCGGGCGTAGGACACTCCTTTTGCCAGCGATTTAATACCGACCCTGTTGTCCTTGCTTCTTACGGTTTGCGTTCTGCTACGTGTCGCTGATGGGGCTGTTTATTGATTGCTCAAGGGTCGCGTCCCGCGTCGAGTGGTTTGTTAGCGGAGGTAGGTTCGTTATTGCTTTTGATCTACAAGTTTGGCAAGCTTCAGGGAGCGCAGGCGAATGACACTTTCCCCTGTCTTTGTCACCGGGAACGGAAGAGGGTGAGATTCGGTACCCTCGTTCGTCTGTTAGTCGCGAGTTAGATTTTTCAACGTTAGATTTCGCCTGAAGTTGGAACATACCGCTGTTGTAAATTAACTATGGCCGATGATGAAGAATTATTTTACGTCGATATTCCACGCATCGTTGAGCAACTTTAAATTCGAGATATTAATTAACAATGATCTTTAGACTCTGATTCAATGGAGTCGCCTCTCGAGTGCAAAGGGTTAAAGTATTGTAACTCATAAGGACGTGTTTAACGCTAAACGTACCAAGCGGGGTGAAATGACCCTTTTCAAAATATATTTTGTAATTGTACATTTATCGTTGTTTCTTTCGCTCATCTGACTTTCTGTGAATTCGTATATTATCCAATTGTTTAATTTCTCGCTTTCCATTTTTCTCTTAACTTATTTTTTACCGAGAAATATTCCTTGCTTACCTCATGTACCGCGAGGGGTCATTTGACCCCTTATGGTAAAGTACTGGTACGTTTAGTGTTAAACTACTGCCTTTTTATATTCGCATAGGTGTATATATTTCACCTACATTAAGCTTTATATATCTATTACTGAATATGGCTAAACGCTTTGATTTCATCCTAGAAATTACAACTACGATGTGGAATTTTCCAAATTTTCCAATTTTCTTTGTAGTAATTCTATTGTATAATATTAGTTTAAGTGTTCCGATTAAACTTTGCATGGTAGTAACTTCGATAATATATTTTTGGAAGTAGCTATGCGTAGAATTCATGCCCACAGTCGATGAAGAGGTTCTAAGTAAATAAGTACGCTACTCGCACGATATGATCGGAAGTTAAAGAAAATTCTTCGATGAGGCGTTCACAGAGTTGAAACTCGACCTTCCCTTCGATAAATCGGACAATTTTCCGCGAGCAATCGAGGCAAGTCGCGCCGAAAACTTGAAAAGCCGAGCTCGATGCTCGCGCACTTATCAATCAGAATTTTTCAACGGCGACCAAAAAATCGCAATTTCCTCTCGACCGAGATGGCGACGAGCGACACAGGAGTGGAACCGATGGCGCGTTAAGGAAAAACAGACGGCAAGCGAATCGATACTGTCGCCGTTGACATCGTGGCCGTCGAAATTATTGACAAAGCGCGGTGGCAGCGACGACGGGGTGGGCTGTTTAGGACGACATTCCACAATTAGCCCCGTCGCGCGATGGAAAAGCCCTTCACGTCACTCGCTCGAAGATTGTCAGCGGTTTGACAATTCAGTCGCACGCGGCCCACTCGTCCCCGGTTCGAGCGTTTCGAGAGTTTTCACGCGCGGCTTCCTGTTAATATATGACACGATCGCGATGCCGTTGACACGTCAAGTAGCATGCATACGTGCATTCTTTTTTTCGTTTTCCATTTTTCTCCTTTTTTTTCGCGTATACGCGGCCGAGCCGCGCTCTCCGCGACACGCGGAAGGATTTCAGCGCGTAGACAGATCTGTCGTCGACACGTTCGCGTGCGATTGATTCGATTTCGCGGCCGAGCTTTCGAAAGCTCTTTCGCCGAACGCGTTCTCGCGCGGATATCGTTCGTGATGTCGATACGCGTGGAGAGATTATTTTGGTAAAATGTTGTGGTAATTATCGCTCGAGGGATTCATCGTTTAATGGGCTTACTCGATAGCGAGGAATTTAATTCGTGATATTTCGAGAGTATTCGTGGCTAGGACATTGAGACGAACCTTTTTCCGAATATCCGTGTTCCCGTTGATTTTGCGTAAAGAGTGTTTTAAGAGTACGAAAGAGATTCGCGTAGAACCCTTTCCCAATGAAAATCCATCCACGCTGATCGGAACTACCCTAACATCCCGAACCCACCCCTGTTAACTCCACCCCGCGAGTACATCGCGATCCAATAGGTTGCGATGCACTTAACGTGCAAGGAAAATAACAGACGCGTTGATACGATTTCACGCGTCGATCATCAACGACGCGAAGCAATTTCGCCGCCATTTTGTCGCTGTTAACACGAGAGGAATGGCGAAACGGAGCGCGAGAAAGATCCGCGACGCGCTGCGGCTTCATCGCGGTGGAAACGCCGATACAGGTCAGAGGTAAATGCACGTTCTGTTTCCACGATCACGACGTTGGCGATGTTGATTCAAGGAGGGCAACGCGGAGGAAAAAAGCTCGCTACCCTGTGACGCCGTGACGACCCTTCCGAGCGGAACATGTTATCGCTGGAACTCGTGGTCGTGAATCAATATTTTCAATTATCGACTATACTTTCGGGTCGAAGTCCCGGCAAGCACAAAGAGTCCTTCGTCAGGAGACCGTTGTTAGCCGTCTGAAGCACGGATAGCTATTGATTTTCCGGGCAATCCTGAAAATCGGTTCTTCGACTCTCTTAGCTCTGCCCGCGTTTCCACGCCGGGATTTTCAAGGAGTAATTTCGTTAGCCCGTCGTACTTTTATCCCCTGTCAATATCCTTTGTCCCTCGCCCGTACCCGATGTTTATCGGACTTCACAAATTAGCCCGACGACACGCCACGAGGTCGCCGGGGAAGGAAATCTCTGCCAAATCACTCTACAGCCATCCCTTTTGCTTTATTCCGCGGTGGTTCTGTCTCCTCTTCGGTGCTGGTCGCTTTATCCGATATTCCATGGATTCCTCGGTGTACCTCTGATTTGAGGTCGAAAATTTTCTCGTTTGCTACCAGGTACAGGCGAACATTGTCCTCGTGTAGTTACTCCACTGTTCGCACACCTGCATTTTCCTGTATTTCGGTATACAGGATAAAAGAGGTCTACGATATATTCGACCAATACTCTTACGAGAAATCAAGTGATACATGTGCAAGCACGAATTTAACTTGGTTTAATTTGTTAACCCGTAGGGGTCCCTATAGCTCCCCTATTATTTCGTGGAGGTCCCTGCGTCCATAGCGGTGCTATAACAAAGTAGCATGTACAAGGATGCAAGGAAAAGGACGACATGCGTTTCGTCCTGGGCCTACTAGTGGACTGGTCAGTAAGGCTTTTTAACAGGCCCTGTCTTAGAAGCATCATACCCTCAAGAACAAGGGACCCGAATCGAAGGGACGATGGTTTACTCGTTTATAACCAGCGTCCCACGATTCGCGGACACCTCGACCTCCGAAACTAACCCCCCGAGCCAACCCCCATAAAAGAATTAGAATTTCCCAAACCTGAACAAATTAACAATTTGTTTAAACTTCCACTTCCACCTACCAGTTCCGAACCTCCTGCACATCCCTCCAACGAACACGCCGCCAATAGGAGAAAAAACACACCCACCACTTAGACATCTCGACAGCCAATGACAGCAAGAGACGAACATATAAAAATACACGACACCAAGGCGACAGACAGTACAAACATCAAAACGACACAAACGACACCACGGTGGAACGCACATCGCTAATACATCTTGTAAATTGCTGTAGATATCTTGTAATTAAATTGTATTTAAACCTTCAAAAATAGTTTACGTTCTTAGAACGACGTAAACCTTCGCCTGAATTCTTCATACAGTCGAAGAGAAGATTCGGACGATACACTCGGACCTCCTTCAAATAGGAATCCATCTATTGGCATGAGTGCGAAGTTGGTCGGTATAAACCGGTCATCAGTGTCCACATATGAGAATAGTCGTGACTACAGATCAGGGGATATTGAAAATAATACCTGTAGCGACATCATTCTCTTAAATAGAAGTTCCTATGCTACCTAAGTATCCCTGTCTAAGGCAGGTCCTGCTAGAATGCAGGGCCTAAGGAGTCAACTAGCAGGCCCAGGAAGATTCCTGCCCCTCATCCTTCCACCTGCTACCCTATCAATGCATAACGACCAAGGGGTACCAATGCTGATGCACTTGAACAACAACACGAAGACGTCATAGCAACCTGGTGGGGTGATCCGTTCCACATACCGATGCGAGGAAATGGGTCAGTCAAGTATCGGAGGATCTCCGGGATAAAAGACGGGTATTAGGATCTAAGCAACCAGGAGAAACTCTAAATTAATTTTAGTTTGACAGAAACGTTGCTCGAGGTGCTTCGATCCTAGTACACGCGCGGTACACCCACGTACGTTCGCACGGAATGTTTATCGGCACTAATTCCATACGGGCTTGGACTATTCGCGGAGATATAAAACCAACCAGTCCCGTAATTCTTCCCCTCTTTCACTTTTCGTTTCCTTTTTTTTCTTTTCTTTTTTTTCGGGAACTTAAAACTTCGCAAAGGTCCAACGTGGTTTTTATTGTTTATCATAAAAGAAAGAAAGAATGAAAATTTTACGCGGGGCAAGTGCGATCTCTCGGCGTGGTCCGCGATTTTATACGCAAAAATAAAGCCATTACCCGTAACGGGAGAGGGTTTACTGCTTCGAGTAGCGTGTAAAGCTCTGCTGAAATGTAAAACGGTGAAGAAAGCGCGACCGTTTCGCGCGAAACTTTCAGTCGTTTTTATACCTCCTTCCACCGCGACTGGGATGCGTCGCGATGCGTTCGTTTCGAGGAAGTAACGCGCAAGCAAGTACGTAACGATTTACCCTCGGACAGGGTATAAAGGGAAGAGAGAGAGAGAGAGAGGCAGAGAGAGAGAGAGAGAGAGAGAGAGAGAGTGGAGAGGAAAAAACAACGATAAAGCAGCTGTACACGGAAGATAGACTGTCTAGACTAGTTACGAAATCGTCGGTGATAAAATAGAAAGCGGGAAGACGTAAAGGTAGACGTCGTTTTCCGAAGGAAATCGCTTTCTAGAGCGGCGCTGCCGTGTCTGACAATGAAATGACTCGACTACTTAAAATACGCGGCGCAGTTTATTGCGGCTGTCCCGCGGAGCAATTTGTTACTTCCTCCGTTTGTAATTACTTTCATGCTAGGCCACGACCGAACGGGCGAACCGTGCCGTAATAACACGTAACATAAACAGTATTACAGTTTCGAGATGTACGGGGCACGGACGAGCGTTGTATTTTTAAAGCAACATTGTTCCATCCTGGAAAATTTCCTCGAAGCGCCGTGATAAAGGGGGGCGGAGAGCGACGGACAGAGCGGGGGCCGCGGGATG
Organism: Eufriesea mexicana; assembly: GCF_001483705.2. Classification (NCBI taxonomy): domain Eukaryota; kingdom Metazoa; phylum Arthropoda; class Insecta; order Hymenoptera; family Apidae; genus Eufriesea; species Eufriesea mexicana. The sequence continues at coordinate 916,594 of NW_016908212.1, read as the reverse complement.
AGGGGCGGGAAGAAAGGAGAGGAACTTTATTAGCACACTTTCGCGAGTTCACAACCACTTCTGTCGTATATATTCGCCGTATAAATTTTTCTATAACGCGTATTTGTAAGAGAAGGCGAAGCAGCGCGCGAGGCGACTTCTTTATGTGTCCAAGAGCAAGGATTAAATGGAAATCTCTTCACCGAAACGAAGTGTGAAGTACTCTTCCTCTTTAGTTAATAGTTTCAATGGTAATGGACCCTCTTCATTGTATGGACGCGAAGGAAAAATGTGCTTCGCAGCTGCGCGAGGCCGGAGCCCCCGATACGACTTGGCGGGAGTAGAACGGAACGCTGGAAACAAAGGGGGTGGAATTTGAAACGAAGCGTTGAAATTGCTAATGCAAAGAGTCCCTGGCGCTTTAATAAATGTTACGTGCCTGCAGTTCTAAGACGGAAATCGCGATAACGGTAATCTATGACCCAGAACCACGGGGATAATCATTTTATCTCGCAGAGTCGAACGGCGAGGAACATCTTCGGGTCTTCTTCTTCTTCTCGAACGATCCGTAACGCGAAAGATTAATGAAACGCCGCGTTCGTTCGAGTGCAATCATTTTCTACAAGCAGGCCCCGTTGTCGCGGTTTATCTCGTTGCAGAAATTTATGATAGTTTGGAAACTCTTCCACAGAATTCGCGCGAATCGCTAGTTTTTCTTGCTCGATTAACCGGCTAGGCTGGTCTCTCGTATCGATTCCGCCGACATTGATGGATGCCGATCTTAATAGTTCCACTCGGAACACGTACGTCGTGTCAGGACGGAACCGCAAACTCTTCGAAAGTTGCTCGGTAAATGTTCCAAGTTCGGCAAACAGGATAAAATGGCCGAGCACGATAAACGGGAGGAAATGAACGCGCTAACGTTCGCCTGATGTTTCGATGATACTTTCAGACAAAGAATGCCCGTCGAGATACGCAGCGATACCCTTTCTTCCTTTTTTCCCCCTTTTTTCACTCTATTAAACGTTTCGGAAGAGAGCTGCAACAATACCGTGGAATCTGGACCAGCACTGACCCGATTTCTAATATCACGCTGTTCCAGATGTTAAACTGAAAATAGGAAACGGTGGCCGGGTTGCTGGCTTCTGTCATGCATGAAACAAGATTGTGGCTATTTTTTCTCCCATTTCATTTTCGTATTAAAGCATCCCATTCGATTTCGTCTCTCCCCTATTAATTTTCATTTAACCCTTTGCACTCGAGAGGCACCCTTTGGTCGCCATTTGATAAAATTTCGAAGATCGCTATTAATCAATGTGTCAAATTCAAGATAACCCAACGATGTGCGAAGTATCAGAATCAAATAATTCTATGTATCAATTGTTATACTATTTCTTATTTTCTCAAAAAAAATATCGTCAGCTTTATAGCAGAAAATCTTCCAACTCCTACTCTTCTGTAGCCAAAAAATCGTCGAGTGCAAAGGGTTAAAAATTGACCTGACACGAGTTTGGAGGCTTATCTGCAGGAAAATTTCGAGAGAAGCTGCTTCTCAACGAGTTCGTTCCCCCGTTAGCTATAAATGTATACAAAGCCAAGATCATCTAAGCTATCAAACGAGCCGAGCAATCGTGCAATCGGTGGCTAAATTTCTTCCATCGTGGAATGAACTTGGAACAACGGTATTCCGTGGCAGCATCGACTAGCCAATTAGAGGCCACTTTAATCTCGCTTCGCTTTAATCACGGGCAAATTAGCCGTGACTTAAAATAGGACTCTATGACAGAACGATCGAAGCAAAGCCATTGGCTCGCGATCCGAGTGGTACTTGACGGATCGGTCGATTGTGCGGAATAATTGACGGCGATTTCAAGCGGCGGCCGCAATTCCATGCAACGATGAAATCCATTCTGTCTGCGCGTGTTGACGATTCGCGTGTAGGCCCCACGACAGCAGCGTGGAAGAAGGTCGGAGGTGACAACAGACAGAGCCCAACCCACGTAGCCAGCTCGACAATGGCTTTTTGTCCTGCTCCCTCGATACGTCTCTATCTCGTGTCCTCAATGCTTGACTGATGTCTGGCCATTTTACACCTCTGCCTTCCCATCCCTATCCGAGTCCCGCTCTCTCTCTCTGCACCCTGCGACGTCCCCCGTCCTTTCTCTTGGTCGTTGCGTTCTCCATTCCACCCAGTCTGCTGTTTTCCTGCAAGATCGAACCCCTACATTTTTCATCCACTTCTTCTTCCCACCTGCCCTATTAATATCGAAGCGTCTTTCCGTCTGAGGCTCGAAGCTCGAGTCGAGTCGCGTTCCGCGACAATGGCGACGAGATTCTCGGAAAATTTCTCTACTGCGAAAGTTTGCTGTTACGTGGACTCGTTGGTCAACCGGATTTTATTTTCCCAACGTTTCCCAGGTGGCATTGATTTTCGCGAAGCTTCTCGGCTTCCAAATTACCGGGTGTCGTAAACCCGTTTCGCGGACGGCGGAACGCGGGCAAGATGGCGAACACCGCGGACGGCATTTAGAATTTGGTGCATTAGGGTAACGACCCACTTACAGATAACGAAGAATTGCCACGGCACAAGCGTCGCCGACGACGGAATCAAGCGCCTGGCAAATTGCTTAGGTAAATTTCCAATTTTCCGCTGTTAGGAACGGTGACGTCCAATCTCCGACGTCCCCGCCACATACTTCGGTGTAATCGAATCGAGATTTCATAAAGTCCGTCCCAGGCGAGAAGGTTAATTGCCAATTGATCCGGGGGCCCATGACGACCTGATTTTCGTCAGGTTGTTTATCACCGTTCCCACGATCGGGCTTTCCGAGCTCTCGCGGGGTCACAGTCGGGTGTCATAACTCGGCCCGTGGTAGTTCCGTCGAGTTACGCCAATGAAACTGTAAACCGATGAAACGGCGAGAGAAATTTTCGCGGAATTGCACGCTCGGATCTTGGATACGCTCCGTGCGAAAATCGGGCTTTCTATTCGTTACACAGTCTGATGAGAAACGATAATCCGCTTTGAAGCTTCGGCCCAACGATGACTTAGTTCGTACCTCCTTAATTCCAACGTCATTCTTGTAAAATTTACATGTAGATTAGATAGTACTACACCCAGAATATTGCTTACATTATAATATTCATGACTCGATAGCAGGTTTTGCGAGAGGGACGTTCGGGGAATCGGATCACCCTACTGGCGTCGAACCTTACTTCAATTTTTCGCTACAGTCACGGTGTAATTGAATATTCTATTAAACGAGACAACGCGTATCGAATGGGTTCGTCTGCATCGTTGTTTCATCATCGCCATTCCAGTAATATTTTCTCTCTTTTATGAATTCTGATTGTCGCTCGACGCTTTGAATCGGTGATTGCCTATCGATAGATCCTGTTCGAGGGTTCCAAAATATTTATTCTTCCCAATTACCAATTCCCAATTTAATTCTCCTTGTAGGGGTCTCTCGTCCCCCACGGCGTTGCGATGATGGCTTTGGGGTTCCTACAGTGCTGCCAATTGGTATCCCCTTGGTCCTGGTGCGATGACAAGGAGCGAGTAGAAGGACCTAAGGAAGGGAGAGCATTTCGTCCTGGGCCTGCTAGTGGGTTTTCTGGTAAGGCTTTCTAGCAGGTTCTGTCTTAGACTTATACTTAGGAATACTTAGGTAGCAACTTCTATTTATGGGAGGTCGAGGGTTCACCGAGGACTTGGAAAAAAGGAGGAACGTCTACAAATCCGTCTATTGACGAGGGTGCGAGGTTAGTCGCGACATCCCAATTGTGTAGAATCACACAGTCTCTACTCGCTGGAGAGTACCTTGGAATACTAAAATTCACTGCAGTCTGTATTTTCTATTCGATTCTCAATAACGCGTAACTCTCGCAATCACAACTCTCGGTCTCAACTCTCTCAAGGACTACCACAACTCTCTGACGATTCTCTAGAAAACTCTCCCTATCTTCCAGAGCGGGCCCTTTTAAGTCCGTCTGGAAGGCAAAAGCCTCCCCCGAAGGAGGAGAAAGCTCCCTCCACGTAACACTCTGAGGTGGAAGGGATTCCTCCTTCAGGGTAGGCTCTCCGAAGGGTCACCCACGCGGGGACCTTTCCCACGGACGCGTCACCCCAGGTTTACAATGGGGAAAACCGGGGTTGAGCGAGGCTACCTCACATGGCCTGGCCCCAACTTCCCCAGGCTCGTCTGGCCGTCAGACGCTAACCGGGCCTCTATACCTGGGGAGTCAGAAAATATCCTACAATTGCATTTGCATCACTCTATATCGAAGAAGGAGATTTAACGCTTTAATGGCCGCACGTTTACGCAGCCAAAGTTTACGTTGCCAGGGGCCGACATTATTTTTGGAAAATTAATTTCAAAAAACTCTATTTAAAATTCACGAAATAATACAACATGTGCGAGCATACGCATAAAACAAAAAGTAATAACAATTTCACAAGAAATTTTATATTTTTCCTTTGCGTGATAATTATCAATCGACGGTAGCATTACACACATTTTGTGCGAGCGGTCATTAAAGTGTTAACAGAGGGTCATAATTAAAGAGTAAAGAACACGTGGTATTGTGTGTGGTAATGGTTTACCAAGATAACGAAAACACACAAACACGCGCTCTTTTCAAACTCTCTTTCCAACACCAAGCGACTCACGCTTGTGCTGGTCACAACTGATTTCTAAGGACTCTGTTTTGGTTGTCAAGGACCACGCTTTTATAATTTCCTTGACCTACGCTTCACCTCCCCGTAGGGGAGCTGCGCAACTTAATTTTGGTATATAAAATAACTTTTCGATTTACTTCTAGAAGATATCGATCGGTTAAAATTTGTGTTTGGTGGCAATAGCCGATTCGCGATTTCTTTTGGTATCCTACATATATATTGGAACGAGTGGAACAAGTATGCACGGGATGGAAATATCTAATGAATTCAGGTTATTATGATAAACGAGTATGCGTGTAATGATTGAAGTGTTGTACGAATTGTGTATGTCAGTGTAATGTACGGAAAAAGAAAGAAAAGAAGAGAGTGATTTGACATACGATAGTTGCAATTCAGTATTAACCCTTTGCACTCGAGAGGTGATCTTCAGTCACCACCCAATAAAATTTCGCAGATCGATAATAATTGATATATTAAATTCAAAATAACGTGATAGTATGCTAGGTATTGAAATTAAATAATTCTACGTGTTAATTATTGTACAAATTTTTATTTACTGTTGTGAAAAATATCGTCAGCTTGGTAGCAGAAAATCGTCGAATTTCTACTTTCCTGTAGCGAAAAGATCGTCGTGTGCAAAGGGTTAATAGAGAGAAGACGCGTTAGCATGTGATAGTAATAAAATAATTAAACCTAATATTTGTGTTTGATAATCTTCGTAATTAAATAAATAATTGTTCTTATTGATATTAAATTTCATCCACCGCTAACATTGTGGGACGAAGGGAAATCCCTAAGAAGGGAAATAACGTTAAGAGGGATAGCAGAGCGAATGAGCGAGTAACCTTAGTTCTAAGTGAGTGCATATTACGTTTGCAATATTATCCGGATTCTACGAACAATTTCCGCGGTGAGCAATATTTCCCAGCAGCGAATATTCGAATAAGACGTTTAATCGCGATATCCTGCACAGATACACAGCGTGAACAATGTGGAAAACGCTGTCGCACGGTGTTCTCCGTGTTAATAACAGGTTAATGCGTTCACGTGGCGCGACGATTTCGCGCGGACGTGCACAGCTAACGGGTGTCGCATCGTCGAACTTAATTGGAAATTTATGGCTGCGCGAAGGATTTTACGGGCGATTCGTTTTTGACAACAACCGGTCGCGGGCGTTTTCGCGTCCCGGGACTTCTGGACGTCAGTTCGCTCGTTACGCGGGCAAGTAACGAGCGTTTCGAATTGGCGAAGCCATTTTTCTCGCCGACGCATCTAATTGATTGGACGCCTCTATACCATTGTTCGTTTCTTGATTTATGGCCCTCGTTGACCCCGCCCTGGGAACCGGGCACGTCGAATCGCTCGAAACTGTGCCGCATCGTTGACCGGTTGCCCTGTCCCTGCGTGAAACCGACATTGTCCCTTACGATTCGATTGTTAGCCCTCCGATCATCGATACCAGTTTTCTGCCCCGTGACCAACCCCGTGAACCCAATTTCGCCCCGGAAACGTTCTCTTCGCGGATATCTAACTCGCCCCTTTTCCCAGATATTTACTCGAATTCGCCTCTTTTCTTGGATACTTATTTGAATAGATAAGAATGGCACGGCAACTCCGCTCCAGAGTTTAATTAAAGTTCGTAGAATTCTCTCTACGGAAATCTACTGCTACCAATGATAAACCTCTAGACATCCTCGCGAGGAAAATTACAAAAATCTATGCCTTATTTCATTTTTAATTACCTCGTCGATAAAGGTAAAATAGGAGAGTTGCGTGATCTTGAAAGTAGAACGAATTTTAAAGCCGATACTGTAGGATACCATTTCGAAAAGTAATCGCGAATCGGCCATTAATTCCGTCAACAGAAGCAAATTATAGATCGATCGATATTTTCTAGAAGCAAATGTAAAAGTTATTTTGGGTAACGAAATTAAGTTGCGTGGTTAAGAAAAACATAGAAGCATGGTCCTTCGCGACCAAAACAGAGTCTTTAGAAATCAATTGTGTCGTTCGGTGTTGGAAAGAGAGTTAAATAAGAGTGCGTCTTTGTGCATTTTCGTTTCGTTATCTTGGTGTTCTTTTCCCAAGTTAATTCAGCTTATGAGTTTTGAGCTTGTGTTATCCTTGTTGTTTTGTTAATTTTCGTTCTCTCAAAACCTGTTTTCGCCAGTCTACAATACTGTAGCATTTCTTGCTAGATTAATCCTAATAAACAACTCTTTTTTAATAACAAAACAGGTTTATTTAATTAAAATATTACACTAAGTTCCTCTCATTTCTAGCTCTCAAACGCACGATTCTCTATTCGCTACGTCTCGATTACACAATCTGCCTCGTTCGCACCCTTGCACCCTTACTTAACCCTTTCGGTACGAGCGCCGGATATATCCGGCATCCATGTGTGTAGAATTTTATGTAAATATCTTTTAATATTAAAGCTACAGACAATACCTGTTGGAAAAAACATTGTGTTATTAAGCACAGTTCTTATTTAACGTTTAAGGAAACTTCGTACAAAACTGACTGTTGCGGTCCTAGGAGCGCAGTGTCCCAGGTTAAATGGAGGGCTGTTTTATGTCCTTATTGTCAGCGTCCCTTGATTTCTATACACTTGAGGTGGGTCGCAATCAGTATGTCGGCGCTCGTCGCGGTCGTCGGGACAATAATCACGGCGTCGTAGAAGGTTTCCAACTGTCCTGCGGTCCTCTGACTTAGGAGCTTTTAAAGCGGTCGTGTGTTCGCGAAAGGGGTAGAAAAAAACCGCCAACCCGCGCGCGGGAAAAACTAAGTTTTCGCGGGAAAGGTTTACGCGGGAACCGCCCTCGCGCGGGAAAGTCGTGATGACCGCCCAGGGAGGTCGTAAATTAAGACGACCGTTGGTCTGCAACATCGCTGCCCGGTCCCAGGCTAATCCCCGGCATGACATTGACGATAGCCAATGCCATCCGCGGGACAATGCCTGTTGACCTGCAGCGACTGCTGGTATGTTGCGGGGACGTACCCGGTGCACACACGACCCTAATGTCCCTGCTCCTTTTGCATGGGCGTAGTGGTGGAGTCTTAGCCGCCACACACTCATATACATATAAACTTGGGTAAACCGTTAACAAGGACCAATATATCACCCTTAAGATAGGCACAAGGACTCAAATTGTTTAAACAACCACCTCCACCGAAAGACGTTGAAGCTAGCACACAGCCCCAATATTATTCGCAACCAATCAGTAGACAGACGAACCTTACAAAACCACCGACAAGGCATTCAGAAAAAGATTCTTCCTAAAAACTCCAAGACGACCATACTATCTGTTCATTCCCTAC
>NW_016908212.1:840061-908462 GCF_001483705.2 Eufriesea mexicana | reverse complement strand
AGGGACCCGAATCGAAGGGACGATGGTTTACTCGTTTATAACCAGCGTCCCACGATTCGCGGACACCTCGACCACCGAAACTAACCCCCCGAGTCAACCCCCATAAAAGAATTAGAATTTCCCAAACCTAAACAAATTAACAATTTGTTTAAACTTCCACTTCCACCTACCAGTTCCGAACCTCCTGCACATCCCTCCAACGAACACGCCGCCAATAGGAGAAAAAACACACCCACCACTTAGACATCTCGACAGCCAATGACAGCAACAGACGAACATATAAAAATACACGACACCAAGACGACAGACAGTACAAACGTCAAAACGACACAAACGACACCACGGTAGAACGCATATCGCTAATACATCTTGTAAATTGCTGTAGATATCTTGTAATTAAATTATATTTAAACCTTCAAAAATAGTTTACGTTCTTAGAACGACGTAAACCTTCGCCTGAATTCTTCATACGGTCGAAGAGAAGATTCGGACGATACACTGTCATCATCGAGACCCACCAAAAACTCAGCACAGGAGACTGTCTACTATAGAACTCTCTGCAATTCAACCATAACCAGGTCTAGCTCTATCAATTTAGAGTAAGTCGTATACCAGCAACATTGCCGCAGCAGCGTAAACGGGCCTTACAACCCCGCGAATCTAACACTGACCATGTGCTATGTGCTCATTTTCGACACGGTCATGGCGGACATCGCGCTCGTACCGAAAGGATTAAAATCAAAATTCTCTGTTTTCCTACACAGGCTTTCTTTCTCGATCACTCGACCCAGTCATAAATGTCTCATCCATCCGCACGCACTCCAATCATCGTCCTAAACATCATCCTAAGTCGAAGTCGATGTCGCTGTTTATTATTCCCTTGCTAGAGTCCTTCGCTAACTCGCAACCCCCACGATACTGGAAAGACGCGAAGAATTCGTTGAATTTAACGAATGAAAGGGCGGAAACAGAGGCAGCGAGCGACGCCATGGAATTATCCGAACGAACCGAGTGAATATAGAAGCAGCGTAACGTGAAACGCGGTTATTTGGCGCGAGGAGCAGTCACAACAACGGGCAAATCGTTTTTCCCGAACGATCTTAATTAGAACGATCGCGACACGCACACGCAGCCGCGTGGCCGCCATTTCCGTGCGTCGCACGTGGCTAAATATTTATGCGACCGTTGGACGCAATTCGCCCTTAAAAACGATACGATTGCACGTCCGGATTTTCGACAAGTTGACGTCTGTTTTGATTCGGCCGGGCCACGTCGGTAAATTTATGCGGAAACATGATTCCCGGGGTAGAGAAACGCTATCGATCGCGTCGGATGTCCGCGCGAAACTGCCTTTATGGCAGGCCAAGTTTTGATTGGATCCGGAATTTACGCGATTTGTTCGTGTCGTAAAATTAACGCGTCAACTTAATTATTTCGCCCTGCTCGGCTCATTGCCGATGACAGCTACTTATTACCGAAGTCGGACGACGCGAACGTGTATAGATGGCTTGATTGCGCGACAATTATGCAATTCCGAATATGCCGTTCGCGAATCGGTACAATCGTCGTTTTGTGTGCTGCAACCACGCAGATTTTGCGTTTTTCCCTCGATCGAGGGATTTCTATTTTTGCCGGGGGGACGAGGGGAAATCGTATTGCTCGGAAAGGCTGGAAATTCGGTGTACTAAATTCCGTGGACACGTGTCGTTATATTTTTCTGCTTGTAATTAACGCACCATGGTGGTCGAGTATTTCTCTTCGCTATGGAAAAATTTACGTAACGCGAAATCCTCGAATTTCGATTTATAAATACGAATTAACAATGGATGCAGCAGTTTCGATAATTTTGTTGGAATAAATATTTTGTAAATTTTAGGCGACATGGGTTTGCTATGTTTGTACTTCGCGCACGGTTATTGTTGTATGTACAACGAAGCATGTACGCCATATTGTTGGAAATATTAATTATTTAATAAAACTTGGATGTAACGGTATGTTATTATGCTTGTCAGTCGCGTGGGCTCGTGGGGGGTAAAATTAAATTAAGGGCTGTTGGAGAAAACGAGTAAATGGTTCAGAGGAAAGAATCTTTGCAATATTGTACCTGTGTAACAAAATTGGCAAGAGTGAGGTTGATATAATTTTTATTAGTGAAAATACACTAACGCGTTTTCACTGAATAATATTTTGCAGTATAAAGAGGGGGTGGGAGGTGGGGATTTAAGAGTTAAAAACGAAACCCTACAAATTTTGGGGCGAGTCCGATATTTGCGAATTTCTGTGTAATTATTTTTACATCCATTGCGCGAATTACTCTACGTAACGATTCATCATAGGAATCCTGTTTATTTTTCCTCATGAAACGTTTCACCGACGATCAGCATCAACCATACTCTAACCCATCGTTCTTGGTATCTCGGACCAAAATGTAGTAACGAAGACATGCTCTTCTCAAGTATGACGTTATTATAAAAATAAAAGAAGAAAATTATTTTCTCCATGTTATATAATTATTCTTATACTTGCAGCACAAATTATCACGATACTTTTCGTCTTTACGAAACGTCCCACCATCGGAATCTCTTCTATTTTTCCCCATGAAACGTTCCATCGACGATCAACATCAACCATACTCTAGCCCATCGCTCTTGGTACCTGAGATCAAAACGTAGTAACGAAGACGTACTTCTTCCAACCTCTTCTTCTCCACTATGACGTTATTATAAAAATAAAAGAAGAAAATTATTTCCTCCATACTATATAATTATTCTTATACTTGCAGCACAAATTATCACGATACTTTTCGTCTTTACGAAACGTCCCACCATTGGAATCTCTTCTATTTTTCCCCGTGAAACGTTTCATCGGCGATCAACATCAACCATACTGTAATCCATCGTTCGTGATACCTGAGACCAAAATCTAGTAATAAAGACGTACCTATTCGAATCTCTTCTTCTCCACTATGACGTTAGTATAGAAATAAAATAAGAAAATTATTTCCTCCATGTTATATAATTATTCTTATTCTTTCAACACAAATTATCTTAATATTTTTCGTCTCTACGAAACATCCCACCATTGGAATCTCTTCTATTTTTCCCTCATGAAACGTTTCACCGACGATCAACATCAACCATACTCTATACATCTACCATCGCTCTTGGTACCTGAGATCAAAACGTAGTAACGAAGACGTACTTCTTCCAACCTCTTTGTATATCGTCAATAGGTCGTTCTGAATTGGTGACGGTTAATGACGAACCAAATTTCTTGAGGAACGTTGTGTTTATAGTGGATTGTATTTTATGTAGTAGTTTCGGATAACTCTTCTGAACTCTTCGAATGTTATTAACTGACTGGTACTGACTCGGTGGTTATATAATCCTGGTCTCTCTGCTGATTGGTTGCTATGATGTTGGGGGTGTATGTTAACTTCAGCGTCCTTCGGTGGTGGTGGTTGTTTAAACAATCTAGATAATTGTGCTTGTCTTCTTGAAGGGTGATATATAGTTGTTTGTTGCGGATTACCTAAGTGGTGGCTTAGGTGCTAAAGAAATCAAAGGGCGCTGACAGTAAGGATATAAACAACCTTCTACTTGGGACATTGCGGTCCTAGGGCCACATCAATGGTACTTGAGAACTTTCAGAGCTTTCACACGGTCTATTCTAAACAAAGAACCGAACGAAATACCGGGACGACGTTCCAAGGCTTAACACTCTTCCTCTCCACTATGACGTTATTATAAAAATAAAATAGAATTATTTCCTTCAAGCCATATAATCATTCTTATATCTGCTACACAAATTATCTTAATATTTTTCTGTTATGGTAAAACTCCATAATGAAGTAAACTCTACATTCCAGCGGTGTAAGGGCGATCTCTTTCCCCGGTGTTCTGTCTTTTGTCACCAGTCTTCTGAAGACGACTTTTGACCTGCGAGGCTCAAAACAGGCCAGTTCTAACCATTCCCCCGCTCAATAAAGATCTGTACAGCTTTTCCACAGTTTTCCACTGACTTCTATTCCTTGCGTAACAACCCCTTTAACATTTTCGTCTCTACGAAACACCCCACCACCGGAATCCCTTCTATTTTTCCCCATGAAACGTTTCACCGACGATCAGCATCAACAACGATACTCCAAACGACTCCACCGGCAGAAACTTTGCAGGGAACTATCGTTGCCGAACGCAAACTGAAAGATTACAATTTACATTCCACGGCAGTGCAACCGGTATCGTCGAACTTCCGTCGTATCCGGCGAAGTTGGAGTAAATGAAAAAAGCCCGGCCATTTGCCCCGCCGCGCGGAAAACGATTCGTCGGCAATTTTCGTCCCGTAGACGATCCATGCCCGGTTCATAATGCCCGCCCGAATGTTCTTCCGGTTTGCCGACTTACACGGAGGCCGTCCCATTAAATCCGTCCCGTTTAAACTTTCCCGCATAAAATCCGCATTCAGCTCGGCATCGAGCCGCTTTCCACTTGCATCAACATCGCCAAACAAACCCGGAGTCACGGCCATGAATGCCAGATTTTAATGCCACGATCGGTTCGAGCTTATTACCGGCTACGCATCGGTAAACGTTAATTGGCCGCTTCGGAACCGCCACTCCAGTTAAATCCCGTGGATTCCTTCTTTTCCTAAATTCTCAAATATTTTCTTACCGACCATTGTCCCGGTTTCGCGATTAGTTAATCCTTTCGCGTTCTGAAGCGGGATTGACGTTTACAGAACTGGTTCCGCGTGATATGCACTCCCCAGGTTTATTGCTATTTGTAAATTTCGGTTTTAGCTTGTGTAATTTGAAACTTCGAGGGATAATTTATCTTTTCGTAAGAAAGAAAATGGAGAATTTTCATTACGTCCGGGTATTAAAATTTGATCCTCTTACGTGTAAGTTGAATTGAATAAGCTTGTGAAATATAGAGTGTTCTATAGGGAATGAAAATTTATTTCTATTTGTAAATTCGCGTTTAACCATCTGAAATTTGAAACTGCGGAACAGTTTATTTTTTTCGCAAAGAAATAAATAGAATATCGATACTCGGTGCGATATTAAAACTTTATTTTCATTACTGGAAAATATTGATACACTCGCTGTATTACAATTATATTGGTGTGTGTATATGTGTACAACAATTTCGTGGATAATACTTTTGTAGCTTCGGTGAAAAATTTTGTGTCCATTTCGCGACTTTCTATCCGCATGATTGTGCGTCAAAATAATTAATTTTGAATGATACTAAATGTAAAATATGAATAAAAATAATATGAGAGGGCTACCAGTGATAATGTGTTCCCAATGTGTGCATGTAACTCGTTAATTAATTTTCTAGAAGGTAGTAATTAATGAAAAAGCAATAATATCTTCGACATCAATTCGAACACTCCGGGGAATAATTACTCGTAACTAATTAATTAGGAAGAAATTAATATCCAAAGTTATATTAGAAAGTTCGTAAAGGACGTGCACTTATGATGCAATTATAAAAGTTCATAAATTAATCGCAGAAATTGTGTAATTTGTTAATTTTCCAATAGGGAATAAAAATTCAAACGGGTAGTGCCATCTATGATTTTGGACCGTAAGTTTGAGTTACAGTCAAAAATTACAGATGGCGATAAGCGGAAAACAAGCTTCCAGTCCAAAATCATAGATGGCGATAAGCGGAGAACAAGCTTCCAGTACAAAATCATAGACGGCGCTGACGGATATCGGTAAAGTTTCATACTAGGATAGCATAACATAATAGGTCGCTCGACGTGCCAGTTCCAAGAAATGACGTGATTTCCAAGAATTCTCGAACATTGCTTTTGCAGCCTGGCCGTAAAATTTTCGGCCGATTTCTCGACTCTGTATCAGGATAACATGAATTGTCAGGAGGTCGATCGTCGCGAGAGTTCCAAGAAATGACGTCATTTCCAAGAATTCTCGGACAATACTTTTGCAGCCTGGCCGTAAAATTTTCGGCCGATTTCGCGACCTTGTACTAGGGTAACATGACATGACAGGAGGTCGTTCATAGAGCCAGTTCCAAGAAATGACGTGATTTCCTAGAATTCTCGGACATTGCTTTTGCAGCCTGGCCGTAAAATTTTCGGCCGATTTCGCGACTCTGTATCAGGATAACATGAATTGTCAGGAGGTCGATCGTCGCGACAGTTCCAAGAAATGACGTCATTTCCAAGAATTCTCTGACAATACTTTTGCAGCCTGGTCGTAAAATTTTTGGCCGATTTCGCGACCTTGTACTAGGGTAACATGACATGACAGAAGGTCGTTCATCGAGACAGTTCCAAGAATTCGCGGATAATACTTTTCTTGTTTCGCACTACATTTTGATAAGTTTACTTACCTTATACTTACCGTGCTTACTTACCTTCCCTTACTTGTGTTCCTCTCCTTATTTACATTAATTCCTCTTCATTTAAATATCGTTTAAACAGATATTACCCACTCTCTATTTTCGGAGTTCAAATGGAACATTGAAAATTTACAAGAGATAGGAATATCTGAAAGTTTTGCGTAGCTCTTAGCTTGGTATCGTTTCTCAAAAATTGCATTTTGGTAAACGATAACAATTACCAGGTCTCACCACGTGGAGGTGGCTACGCATCGAGACCCGACATGCGCCCTAGTGGCGCATCCTACTGGCGCTATCTGTATCAAAGATATCTAATCTAACTCGGAGCGAAAGAAGTTAAAATGACTCTACTGACACTTTATTAAATTTCGTGTCTTACAAAGGGGACATTGATTCGGTATACTACAACTCTACTGTCGCAACGCTAAGATATTTTCAAGTTCCCATAAAAATAGAGAATGAAATATCAAACACGCGAGCTAATAGAAAATCGCGACGCGCCCGAACGAGTTCGCGATTATTCGAAAGACCGACTAGCCTAGGCGATGTACTCCCGTGTACAGAGATAACTTCATACCTCGGCACCCTCCCGATCGGGCCTAGCTCAATTCCAGTCACTGTCGCACTCGCCAAGACTTACACGTGGACCAAGGATAGTCCCTGAACCAATGAAACTTCTAGTGTCAACGCGAGGGCCCTGCTGGGCGGTTGCCGGCCAAGACAGACACTTCGCATCCCAGCCACACGGGGTAGAACTTAATCATCCCTGTGGTCTAACCGTAGATGGTACTAGTCCGTCAGCCAGCATGTGCCCGAGCCCAAGTCGCGTACGACTTAGGCAGCGGACCGCCCCGTCGAGGTCAGAAGACGCACTGATCCGAGGGGGTCACCCTGGAACCCGATGCATGACGAGATTGACAGTGACTGGAAATGAGTGTCGGAGACGAGTCGTGAGGATGACTTACGAAGCATGTACTTATCGAGTACACGAGAGCACGTCGCGTAGGCTAGTCGGTACTTACGAACGATCGCGATTATCGCGAGAACAATTATGTTCTATTTGCTAAACGAGGGGGATAAGAAAATGATAGAGAATTTATAAATTTCGCTCCAAATTAGGTAGCTTACCTTTGTACAGATAGCGCGCACATGATACTTAGTCTATGGATCTATCTTACGATTACTTAAAAGTAAACGCACGCATCGTTCATTGATGTGTCGCAAATGAAGTCTTGAGAAACCTAAAAGCTAAAACAGAATATATTATTGTTAATATGTAGCTGAAAGGAAAGGGATTAGTACGAGGAAACCATCACGGATAATAACCAAATGGAATGAGCAAGCCAACGACGAGACCTGAGCAACATAACCAAGAGACAAAAACAATCCAACGGTGAGATATAAGCATATCAACGAGGAAGCGCTCGAGTATTATACGAAAGACTCGAACGCTCTAACGAAAACAAATCGAACGGAAGTTGTAAAATTTGTGAAAGGAAAAATTTAGCCAACGATGAGACATAAGTAAACCAACGACGAAGCATTCGAATATTATACGAAATACTCGAATGCTGAATCAAAGACACATACAATGAAAAAAATAAAATCTGCAAGAAGAAATTATTGTTAAATTATTTAAGAGAGTGGACAATGGCCACTGAATAGCCATTGATCCAGCCAACGATGACATACAAATAAACCAACGACGAAGCATTCGAATATTGTGCAAAATACTCGAATGCACAAACATTGAAACCTGGAATAAAAGAAATAGAATCTGAAAGAAGGAAGATAATTAAAACCTGAAAGAAAAATATATTAGACCTGAAAGGGAAAATTATTAACAACCTAAAGACGAGGGATAAACAACCCAAAGATTGGATACAAACAACCCAACAATGAGACATAAAGAAACCAACGATGAAACATTCGAATATTATACGAAATATTCGAATGAAAATAAATAGAAAGAGAAAATAAAATCTGGAAATTGAAAAAATAATTAAAACCTGAAAGAAAAAAAATATAATTAGAAGCTGAAAGAAGAAAATAATTAATATCTGAAAATAAAAGAAAAATAATTAGTAATGGGGTGGGGTGAGACTGGGGTGGCTAGCCCCAACCTCACTTCGAATCCCAACCCCTCGCGCAGAACGAAAATTTAGATGTTACACTTCCGAAGTCGAACCGATAAATGAGTTCTGCTCTGTCGCGTCGCCCCTTATATAGCCGCCGATCGGCCGAGTCCCCCACTCCGATTGGAAATTTTCAAGTTTTATAATTTTTATTTTTCCGCGTTATTAGCCAATAATTTATTAATTTTTTCACTATTATTATAAATATACGTTACGAGCAATATTGTTAATAACAATATTAATTTGTTATTAGCAATATGATTAATAATTTATAAACTTTTTTGCAAATTATAAGTACATTTTTACATACGTACTTTATAATTCCAAGTTAGAGACAATAATTTATTAATTTTTTTATTTTTATTATGAATTTAAGTCACGAACATCTTGTTATTAATAATAAATTTGAAAATTCATACACTTTTATAAACTATACGTACATGTGATAGAAAAGGATGGAGACGACGCTGCAGTGAAAAATCCCGAATTACCAAGTTTCTACGATTAATTTATGAACTTTTCTATCGGCATCTTAAAGCTGGATCTTTGTGCAACATTCTTGTGCAATTTTCGTACATAATTCAATGCCCATTAGTTTATTAATAATTATTTAAAGGCGGACGTGGTTATGTAACAACAACCGCCATAATTGTTCATTAAAATATTTAGTTACGAAGAAAACTAGAAATATAATATGATCAAAAATGACATGAGGAAATGCGCAAGAATATTGCTTTCATAATGAGTCCACGAATGTCACAAATTAAGTGCATGGAACATAGTAATTAATGAACAACTGTTAGTATGTTCGGCATTACTTTAAACACTTCGTGGAATAATTACTAATAATTAATTAATTAGCAAGAAATTTATATGTGAAATAGCATTAGAAAATTCTTAAAGCCTCTTTACGCAATTATAAAAATTCACAAATTGTTCATAGAAGCCGAATAATTTGATGATTTTCCTTTCAAGTCAATCGTACTGGTGAATCATTATTCTCTATTCTTTTCTATGGCTAGCGCAAATCGTTAATTGACGCTAAGACAGTCGATAAGAAAGATTCGCGATTAACGCCATCTGTTATTTTTTACTCGAAGCTTTTGACGATCAGCGTCATCTATGAGTTTCAACTGGAAATTCACGGAGATTGTCGGATACCTCCTCGCTCATTCTGTGCTCCTGTTACTTTCTCATGATTATGAAAGTGGTCTAAAATATTCTGAAATATTAAAAGCTTCGGCCTTTAAATACGTCATAAATTATAAAATTAATTGCGATAATGCTACAAACTCAATCTAACAATTCAATTCCTCACTGTGTTGTAGAAAATGAATATATTTTATCGCAATACAAATGAATGCAACACGAAATAAATAATAAAATCGTTCCTGTTAAGTCGATGACTTAGACCATTTTCATAATTATAGGCACGTATATGTAGATAAATTTGGCGAAGTTCATATAGAAATATTGAGTGCAGTTTGGTGTAACTTGTTCGTATGTTGCTGTTGCGAAAATAGTGGCACGAAAATGTAATTCGACGATGAAATTGTGATATAAATGTGAATTGTCGAATAACAATAAGTTTCATGCATTTGCTCTGAAGTTTCGGCAGAGTTAACTTTACAATATCAATTACGACCTGATGCACCTCGCTGCTGGAGTATTGTACACGGTCTGTTCGAATGTTTTCTTAATGACGTCGAAAGCGATGTCTATATGTGTTCTCAACGAAACTCGAATAGATTCCCTGTTTTGTACCGTGGTAATAGGCAAAAACTGTTTTCGAACTCTGTCTCTGGCGTATATGAATTGTTCCACGAAATTGTTTCCATTGTGTAGACAAATATATTTAGGATCGTATTGGGAGAGATCGAGTAGAATACTAATAAAGTGCCACTTAATGGGAGAAAAATAAGCTTTAGTAATGGGATAACGGATTAACCACTTGCGGTGGAAAGACGTGTCACGCACGTCGAGATGCTTCTGTTACCGGAACACCAGCGACGTGTTACACACGATGGTGGAGGACGAGAGGGACCGAGTGAAAATAGCACTACGTTTTCTTAGCAGGACTTTATTATATACGGGAGACTAGATACGGAAAACGTGAAGACAAGTTTTGGAAAGACTCGTACCGTTGGACAGGCGTAAACGAACTGACTCCTTTTTCGCCACCCATTAGGCGTCGAGGTGGTCCGCGAGTCATGAGGTCCTGGTCGTAAAGACATGGACCAGGCCCCCATTGACCCGGAACCCGCGATATCTCGAAGGAGTCGAAAATATTTACAAGGAACCTTCGTTTTCCGCATCTGGGATGTGTTCCTACACACACGTCGTCAGGCGATTGTTGCAGAAAGAGAAATGACGTGCGTGGCACGTCAACTGTTAATGAAATTCTTTACCGAGGCACAGTTTCTGCTTGCACTTCATCGTGTAAAATTATCGGTATTGACCTCAGACTGTAAAATAAAAAGTGATAGCGAAGGCAGTGATATTATTTGCATCCCGAAGTGATATGCACTCGACTGTTCTGGCATGCGGAACCGTGAATTTCTTTGCACTATAAATGGTTAATGCGATACCATGCAACGCTCTAACAACTTTTCTACTACCGTCTTCTGAGACTTCTAATTTAAAACTGACTGCTGATTCAAAATGATTTACGGTATATCTGATTTTTAACTACGAAATGCGAACCACCTCCTGCTATGTTATATATCGCTGATACAGAATTGCCGTGTCCCATCTAAATATTCAGATAATTTCTACAGAACTATGGGATTATTCCCCGATTATTTTTTCTCATTTATTTCTCGTTCGTGTCGATGAATTTCAAGTCCTCTTGAACAAGGGAGGCATCAATGGAAGACTGGGTCTAAGAATATAAAAGAGATCGTGGCGGAAGAAACGTTCCCTGAATAGAAATTCCCGGCATTGAAACGTGTGCATGACAGATCATTATTATCATCTTAAAATCACGCTTGTATACACGAATGTACGTAGAACTGGTGTCAGAGGAAATTTCAGAATTATTATCTCAAAGCGAAACTCGTATACACGAATGTACGTACAATTGCTGTCAAAGAAAATTTCAGACTGTCGATATTTCAATCTGTAAATCATTAAAATTACTAAAATATCTTCGAAATTAATCAAAGACCACACGACTGATCTACACGACAGCTGAAAAATAATTTCACGTTCGGTGTTGCAATTTCATTGCATCGTTCACGAAATTTTTAATCGTGTGAAAACGGTGGAAAAACTGTATAGATCTTTATTGAACGGACGAACGATTAGAACTGGCCTGTTTAGGGCACAGGTCACAGGACGTCTCCAGAAAACAGGCGACAAGAGGCAAAACGCAGGGGAAGGGATCACCCCCGCATCGCTGGGACGTAGAGTTCACTTTACGATTTAATTTCACTACAACACAATCGATACGTCTTTCGTTCTATTGTTAAATATTTCTAGATCACATTTCCCGTGACTCTCGTGAACACGAAGCATTAAACACGTCGAGCGTTTGATTACTTACCTCGTAGAAGTGCTCTTGACAGTCCTCTTTGACAAAGACCGCGAACGTCAACGAATTTCCACTGCCTTTGGTGGGAAAAAGAGTGCAAAGGGACCAGCTACTTAGACCCCTCGGTCGTTACAGTCTCGGCGAAATTCCCAGAAGACGATCGAAGTGGAGACCAGATGCGAGTGCGAACCTCGGGTGACATAATCGTTTCACAGTCGATGGCGGAGCTGCTGAAGTCTGCCTGTGTAAAGGTGCTATAAAAGTGGCAGGGGATGAAGGCAACTTTCTCACCGCGTCTCCGTCCGGTTCTTAGACGGAATTATTCCTCTGTTCGATACGATACGATACGATTTCGCGATTCTCTGACAGAGCAGGCTAAGAAATATACCAACGAAGCAAGATCTTACACCGGATCGGACAGGTTTACTCGAATTTAATTCGCGATTTTACATTCATCGTCGTTTGTCTTCCATCTTTGTATATCTTAAAGACGATAAATATTTAACAACTCGACATAAAATTTCAATCGATTACAAACTTTGGCTCCTAATAACGAATTCCATTTCCACGATCGCCCAATTCGTCGTTATAAATCCATCGTTATACATGCTCGATAAGTATTCTACTCGATTTGCCTCTCTGGAGCAGGGTTTCTCAACTATTTTCGGCTCGTGGCTCTGTCAGCTCCCTCATTTTCTTCGAATCCCTGAAAATTTATAAGAGAAGAAAAATAGATATTCGAAGAAATGTCCCTGGACCATGTGAGTGGTCCCCGTTGAGAAGCCCTGCTGTAGACCATCGATCTTCCTCTACCTTGGCCACGCCAACGTTCTAATAGCTACCTTTCACCCAACGTGTACCATGCATGATGTGTCGTTGTTCCAGAAACACCATTATCATGGTAATAAATGCTGATACTGATGAAATTCTTTGTGATGCAGCGCTCGTTACTATGTATACCGTGGAGGGTTCCGTAGTCATGGAGTATCGAGGATCGGGGCCGACTTTCCATGCGATCCACGGCGGGCCGTTTCGTAGCAAAAACACCCATAAAGCTGCGTACTCGTCGGAGAGAAACGCCGGCTTCCCTGTCGCGCCTCTATGAATATTAAGCGATCAGGCCTGGACTCTTGTTACGACTTGCTTGTCGGTTGAGTTAACGCGGAAAATTGAGTTCACCCTGGATTTTCATCTCTTCCGTATTGTCGGCTATCGTGGCGCGACCCCCCTCGCAACTTCCATCGCTTTTCTGCCTTTTACTTCCTTTTTACTCCCTTCTCCACCTCTCCCTTTCCCGTTTTGTTTCCGCGAGAAGGATTTATAGATATCCGGTACCCTCGATAACTCGTTTCGTGTTTTTTTCCGCGTTAAACGTTCTCGTAAATTTCCCAATCCTCTCGCGGTAACACAAGGGGGCTGCAAACGCCCTCTGTCAACTTTGATCGCGCGGCGACGAGTGATCGAGTAGTTTACGTTTTAAGTCACCGTCTTTTTGCTGGTACTACACGATGCATCGAGTTGTAACTGCGAGACGAATTCTTTGCCTCACGATCCGAATACTTTCGCCATTTGTTCGAACCGTCGCGATATTTCGTTTCCCGGGCAAATATTATTGAAAGACGGGATTAAAAATGGAGATGGATAATTGGGAAGTGGAGAAAAGTTTGGGGGAGAAAGGATGGAAGTTTGGAGGAGGTTTGGCGAGTCGAATTGGCAGGGTATGGAAATGGAAGAGTAAAAAGAACGGGTGTCGATTGATTTATCGACGATGAAAGTTTAAATTCCGACTGATACGTAGTTTTATTCCAGCTCGCTGTGCGCGGCGGAGCGCAATTCTTTATCTTCTTCGTTAGAAGCTGCATCGCTCGTGATCAGCGGCACTTACGCGAATTCGATGAAATTTATTTATGACAGCCCGAGACGTCAAAAAGCTTCTGCCGTGAAGCCCCGGGAAATTAGGACGACGAAACGAGTATAACGCGAGGTAGAAAGGACGGCTTTTAACTTGTAGATGACAATTTACTCGAGAACTGGAACGAGTTCCTGTGCTCACTCTTCAAATGTTTTCCATTTAGTAAATTGAGTATGCCTTGAATTTGCTTTGCAGTTGATATAACTCGGTGCAGGCACGAAGTGTCTCCGTTTAAATGGAAACGGCACAGCGACGAATTGAAACGCGCATAGTTCCACGAGTCATGCACGGAAAGAAATCTCCAGCATCTCGAGCTCTGTTCCACGATAAACATCCGAATTTACCACGCGTTTAATCGCGTTATTATACGTCTTAACGCTCGCTAGCCGGCGAATCGAAATTTCCATTTATATGCACGCGAGCGGAGTGAAAATAAAACGCGAGGAGGCAAGCGGGGCATAAAATTAAAACTGTATCGAGTGTCGGTATCCGCCCACATTTCATCGCGACCTTAACTTTTCTATTACCTTCGAGAAGCCATAATCAACCCTTTACGACGCAATTCGGGCTGAGTTAGAGCTCCTGAAATTCGCGATATTCATCGCGAAACGCTACCGGTCCTCGGTGAATCGTTAATTTATCTTGCGGTATAAACCGATACCGTAACTGCAAGTGGTAATTCTCACTTACGCGAGTACGGAAGCGGGTTTTCGGAACGCGATACGTTTTGGGGTGGCGCAGGGTGGCGCGGGGTTGCGCGCGGGGACTGCAAATCGCGCGAACAACGCGCGCAAGTTATTGTGGCGCTGCGGATTATCAAACGGGGGAGAGCCGAGGATTCTCCGGCGGGTCGCATCGGTTTCCAATTTTCCATTCAGGTGTCTTCGCTAAGTTTCAATCCCGCCAATCTGCTTAACGATAATTAGCTCGTGAGCTCGTTGCATGATCGGTATGTGGTAATCCTGACGAAAACACGCGTTTACGCGGTAATTACTCGATGAAAACATCTATGGCTTTGTAACTCCTGCTTCTTGTGCAAGCAATCCTGCTTCTATGTATCATAACTATTCAGAGGCGCGAATGATTATAATTATGGGCACTGATAAACCCCGAACGCTCTCACCTAGTTTATAAAACAACGATGAACTTCTTGACGCTCTTACCTTTTACGTGATACTTCGTTTTAGGTAAAAATCGTTTTAGAGAAATTTTTTTTTGAGAAAATCACGTTTTTTCGAAAACTGTCGGTCATGGCAGTGTCCACGAGAATCACCTATTGGATATTACAGATTAGAGAGAAAGTTAAAATTTGATGGACAATCTTATTAACACTAGATTTACGGAACCCGTGAATTTGACGGAAGGGTTGCTCCAATTATACGATGGTAACAGATTTAGTTAACTAATATTAAGACTGTTAATATAATATATAATTGTTTTTAAATCGTTAAAAAACAAGGCACGTGGTTTCCTTTACCTGTCAATTTGACAGGTCTCCTTAGAAATAGGTGTACAGATAACGTCCGTAAACCTAGTGTAATCACGGTGAGAAGCTATAATACGTTCGTCCAGTACTTGAAACTTACATGAATCACAAAAATTTGTAATTTCATCGTGAATAAAATAAATATGAAGTGATTGGAAATAATCAAACACAAGAAGCAGCAGAATGGATTAAAAAGTATAAAAATACGTATGACACTTGCTGTTCTATTTTACACGTTATGACAGGTTACTATTGCCAACGAAAATTCAGTTTTATCAATCAGAAAACGAAATTTTAATAATTATGAGATTTCGTTACAGGGATTCTTCTTAGAAGAATCTTTCGAAACGAGTGTGAAAACATAATTGACAGAAATTTATGAAATTTATAAAAATTTGTGAATATAATTCGGATTAATGGCAGATGACAAAAGATAATTGTTACTTAGAGGAAGAGGCAATACGAATGCCTTGTCTTTCGTTTAATTTCGCGCAGAGACGAATGGACCACGATATTAAACTCGCAAAAGTAGTTTATGCTAGGAGGAAACGCAAAGTGTTCGACATGAAGAAGAGACAATTTGACGCGAAGTACATAGGTCGTGTACTTGGCTCTGGAACGATGTTCTTATTCGAGCTGATACGTCGTTCCCGTTTCGAATCTCGGGCTTTCGTTTCTTATTATTCGAATCGAGATTTCTTTGATGTCGAAGGACGAGAAAAAGGGGCGTAGAGCAGAAAGGGGGCGGCAGGCCGTGTGCTGTCAGCGATCGTGTCAAATAGTGCGCAAGGTAGAAAGATGGAATGATTTTCTCTCTTCCTGGTTCGCTGCTTTTATACGGGGGCTATCGCACGACACAGATCTCTATTCAAAGAAATATCAAAGTGCTGAGTTAGACCATCCAGACGCTGGTTACCGGAGGGGCTATCCTGCATTAAGCGTGTTCCATGGCGTTAACGAAATTCATCCGCTTTGAATATCCTCGCCACTCCATTTACGTCCTATCGCAACATCTTTCCCGGATTAACTATCTCGGTATAAATAATGAACGAAAATCGCCATATTCAAATTTCGTCTCTACACCGACCTTCCCTGGTCTCGATATCTCTTTCCGATTTAATTTCTCGCTCGAAATTATTATTAATGGAATTGAAATTATTATTAATTCTACGGAAATAACCGGCGGACGTATAGATCGCGATTATCTATACCTAACCTAACCTAACCTAACCTAACCGGCGGACGTCAAATGGGCCTCATCGGCTGCTGACAAACGGGTCGCGATCACTCTGTGCTCACGAAAACTATCGATCGTTCCATAAACGATCCACAAACGATCAGGAGCGAAGAGCATCGATAGGGTGGCAGCCTCCACGCGTGAGAAGTGGTTGATAGTTCTTAAGAAACACAGGAACAGTTAAACATGATTAACCATAGTGTAAAATAAACGTTTTTCGAGGAAAAATGCTTTTGAGCTTTTGACTATTGAGATCTTGAGTATTCCCTCGTGTCATCCTTATCGCAGTCCTTATGCCATAGCCTTTCTGTATATTGGTCACGTTGATTCGTATTTGTACGCAGTTAAACGTGTCGATTGTCATTGAGACAAATTTTTTAATTCCACTGGAAAGATTGAATTGATACTGACTACAAAGTCGTTCATTTTTTAAGACTTCGACATTACCGATGATTCCTTTTCAGCGGAATATATCACCCTCTAGAGCGCGCGTAAAGTGCTCGATAAATCGATTCCTATAATATTCTATTCGAGGCTCGAAAATGAAATGTGAAGTGAAACGTGAAACGAAATGTTCAATCAGAGTTACATATATAATTAAATCGTGTAATTTCAGAGGCTTCTGGAGCTGAAATATGTAATTGGAATAAATAATTGAACGGTAGGGGATAATTCTGTTTAAAGCATGCTTTTACGTTATTCACCAGGTTATCTTACTATATCCTCGTAGCTGTTTAAATGTATCTATCGGTACAATATATTATTCGATGTTACTCTTTCATTCAGGATTAATAGTAAGCTTTGAACAGCATTTACTTTTCAGTTAAATATATATTCTATATGTAACGAAGTAGTATGTATATTGTTTCATTTCTGGAGAAAAAGACAGGCATATATTTCCCACTGATATAAATTTCTCCTATTCTTTACTTGCATTTCTCAATTAATTACGTAGTCTGCATTTATTATTATTATTGTATTTTTCGCGAAAGGATGAATATAAACTATGAAGATCAACCGAATGGAACTAACGACCCAACGATGAGGCATAAACAGCTTAACGATGAGACATTCGAATGTTATGCGAAATATTCGAATTCTCAAATAAAGATAAGAGAAAAAATAATTAACACCTGAGAAAAGAACACTTTATGCGTTGCTCTTAGCTTGGTATCGTTTTTTAAAAGTGATTTTTTGAAAAACGATACCAATTACCAGGTCCCACCACGTGGAGGTGGCTACGCATCGAGACCCAGACATGCGCCCTAGTGGCGCAACCTACTGGTGCTATCTGTATCAAAGGTAGCCTTATCTAACTTGGAGCGATAGAAGTTAAAATGACTCTACTGACACTTTATTATATTTCGTGTCTTATAAAGGGGACATCGATTCGGTATACTACAACTCTACTGTCGCAACGCTAAGATATTTTCAAGTTCCCATAAAAATAGAGAATGAAATATCAAACACGCGAGCTAATAGAAAATCGCGACGCGCCCGAACGAGTTCGCGATTATTCGAAAGACCGACTAGCCTAGGCGATGTACTCCCGTGTACAGAGATAACTTCATACCTCGGCACCCTCCCGATCGGGCCTAGCTCAATTCCAGTCACTGTCGCACTCGCCAAGACTTACACGTGGACCAAGGATAGTCCCTGAACCAATGAAACTTCTAGTGTCAACGGGAGGGCCCTGCTGGGCGGTTGCCGGCCAAGACAGACACTTCGCATCCCAGCCACACGGGGTAGAACTTAATCATCCCTGTGGTCTAACCGTAGATGGTACTAGTCCGTCAGCCAGCATGTGCCCGAGCCCAAGTCGCGTACGACTTAGGCAGCGGACCGCCCCGTCGAGGTCAGAAGACGCACTGATCCGAGGGGGTCACCCTGGAACCCGATGCATGACGAGATTGACAGTGACTGGAAATGAGTGTCGGAGACGAGTCGTGAGGATGACTTACGAAGCATGTACTTATCGAGTACACGAGAGCACGTCGCGTAGGCTAGTCGGTACTTACGAACGATCGCGATTATCGCGAGAACAATTATGTTCTATTTGCTAAACGAGGGGGATAAGAAAATGATAGAGAATTTATAAATTTCGCTCCAAATTAGGTAGCTTACCTTTGTACAGATAGCGCGCACATGATACTTAGTCTATGGATCTATCTTACGATTACTTAAAAGTAAACGCACGCATCGTTCATTGATGTGTCGCAAACAGAATCTTGAGAAACCTAAAAGCTAAAACAGAATATATTATTGTTAAAATATGTAGCTGAAAGGAAAGGGATTAGTACGAGGAAAGAAAACGAACGAATAGAAACCATGAAGGTTAACCAAGTGGAAAGAGCAACCCATCGATGAGACAGAAACGAACCAACAACGAAACATTCGAATATTATACGAAATATTCGCATGTTCGAATGAAGATGAATAGAAACGAGAAAATAAAATATGGAAAAGTAAGAATAATTAAAATCTGAAAGAAAAATAGATTATACCTGAAAAAGAAAATGATCAACAACCCAAAGATGAGATACAAACACCCCAACGATGAGACATTAACAAACCAGCGACGAAATATTCGAATATTATACGAAATATTCGAATGAAAATAAATAGAAAGAGAAAATAAAATCTGGAAAGTGAAAAAATAATTAAAACCTGAAAGAAGAAAAAATAATTAAAAGCTGAAAGAAGAAAATAATTAATATCTGAAAATAAAATAAAAATTATTAGTAATGGGGTGGGGTGAGACTGGGGTGGCTAGCCCCAACCTCACTTCGAATCCCAACCCCTCGCGCACAACGAAAATTTAGATGTTACACTTCCGAAGTCGAACTGACAAATGATTTGTGCCACGTCGCGTCGCCCTTTATATAGCCGCGGATCGGCTAAGTCCCCCCACCCCAATTTGAAATTTTCGAACTTTATAATTATTATTTTTCCACATTAATAACCAATAATTCATTAATTTTTTAACTTGTATTATAAATATACTTTGCGAGTAATTTGTTAGTATCAATATTAATTTGTAATTAACATTTTTTATTTTTCCGCGTTATTAGCCAATAATTTATTAATTTTTTCACTATTATTATAAATATACTTTGCGAGTAATTTGTTAGTATCAATATTAATTTGTAATTAACGATCGGTACAATAATTTATAAACTTGTTGCAAATTGTAGGTACATTTTAACGGAATTACGTTATATATTCCAGTAATAGCCAATCATTTATTAGTTTTTCACTTGTATTATAAATTCTCGTTTTGCGAACAATTCGTTATTAACAATGTTAATTTATTATTAACGATATATATAATAACTTATGAACCTTATTTACGCTTTCAGAATATAAATTTCCGCGATGCATTTATATTGCATATTTTTATGCTTCGAGCACTTTGTTGTTACCACTTTTAATTCCTTATTGACGATAAATTCGATAATTTACACATTTTTTATATACTTGATTTGCACTTCTATTTCCATAAATTTCCACGTATATCCACGTCAAATCTATTTATTTCCTCTCTATATTTTTAGCTAAAATTTACTCCACGAGAAATGAGAATGTTAGAAAACTCGTTCTTATTTTTCGCCGAAAATCGTGTCTTGTCGGAGAAACACGTTTCTTGGAAACCGACTGCTAGAAAAATTTCGATGACGGATTCGGAAATATCCTAAAATTTAAGAAAATAAACCCGATGAGAATCGCGCAATGGACGTTACAGATCCGAGAAAAAGGTTCTAACTTGTTGGACAGTGGCGTAGTCACTTTCACGAGAATTCCTTATTACCGGATTCAGCCTGTGATAAATATCGGACAGGTATCAGGGGTTGCAGCCCTCGTGGCGCGAGGCAGCGAATAAACAAAGGCGAGATTAATATCGTTGACACGGTCTCGATCAATTCAAGGCCCGCGAACGCCCCGGAGCAGAGAAGCCGGAGACAATTTCTCCACGGCGAAAACTGCTCGACGAATCCGCCAAATACGATCGTGAGGGATCCACTCCGGTAATTGATGCTCGGAGCCACGCTTTGAATACCGGCCCTCCTTTGTGCGCTCTGTTTTTCAATATTCGCCCCGCTTCCAAGCCGCTTCGAAGAATTCCACGGGCGCGGCGCAGTTTTATCGCGAGCGGCGCGATAGACACGTACAGGCCGTCGATTTCTTCGAATATCGTTCGTTCAGTCATATAGAAATAATCGACCAATAAAAGACGCACCTCCACCCTCGAGCCTGGCCAAGACTCGATCTCGTTGTCGAATCTCTTCAGCCCACGCTTTCCACCGCATTTTTCCACTCGAAAATAATTGGTCTCTCGATCGAAACGCGTCGCGACGTTCGCTCCTTTCGTTGTAGCTTTCCACGAAAACGCCATTGAACAACGTTTCCCGCCCTGTTGTCTCTCCGCTCTTCTTCCACGCTTCTTTCTACCCCTCTATTCGGCCTCCGCTTCTTTGTTTCTCGCCGCTTCCACCCCTCGCGGCTCCCTCGCGCCGGAAGTGTCGCGAGTGGAGCGGAAAACAGATTACACGGATGCCGGGATGGCGGCGTAACTCGAAAAAGGCACTATCGATTTCGACTGTCGCGGTCGAGGACGATAGTTCTCCATGGACGACGCGGAAAGGTGGAACAGAGTCGATTTTCGCGACGGACGGGCGAGAGGGTGAGGAGGGAACAATGACAGATGGAACGTAATGGCCGCTTTTTCGGGCCATCGTAATTAATATCACATTGATTCCATTCACGTGCGCTTCACTCGTTTCTTTGCTTCGCGGCGGCAGGGATTAAAGGTTCGTGTTTGAACATCTTGGGAAATTTAATGGAGTTGTTCATTGTCCTGCCAACGAAAATTATTAATTACCGTTGTTCGATTTTTAGACCGGCTTTTATGCCTCGGAATTTAAAATATTGATTTTACTCGTCAAGAAGGAGCTATTAAATTTTAATTAAAATCGATACATCGCCATTAATCCTCCGATTTTGCAGTGTTATTATATTAAGAGTTATATGTTAAGACCAGGATCATGAGGACGATTTCCGTGTGCGTCATGAATCTCGAAAATTTCATCTCGAACCTCGACGAGTACATTGTACGTGCATGCACCTTCTCGTATCTCGCGTACGACGTTCATCGTGTTATTTAATAAGCCAGAATCAGTCAAAGTACATTCGTTACTTATCGTTTTGCGCGATTTTCTTCCCGATTTATTTTTCAGGCGGAATCGAGTATTTTTCGCGTAATCGGCCAGTCGCAGTGGCATCGAAGCAACCCGATTTACGATCGGCCCTGTCGAAGGGGTGCAGATTTCATTCGCAATTATTGGCATCTGATAAATCTGTCGGCTGACTCGCGGTCAGCGTGAAAAAGTAACTATTTACCTGCGCACTGGCCCATTTTTTCCCCCCGAAGAATTTCGCACGATGACGAAATAATTTTACCAACCCGATTCGTTACCCCGTGGATCATCGTTCGGGAATTCTAAAAAGTAGCTATTTACCTGCACCACTGGCCCATTATTTCCCCCCGAAGAATTTCGCACGATGACGAAATAATTTTACCAACCCGATTCGTTACCCCGTGGATCATCGTTCGGGAATTCTAGAACCTGAAACGACCTGTGGCTCTATCCGTTTCTACCCATCCTGTGCAAGAAAATAAGCGCCCCTGAGATATAATATCACGTATCACCAATATTACCTCGCGCACATTTCGTGTCGCGAAATTGAATTAATATTAAATTTCAATTTCTGCGGGATATCCCGGGGAATTATTTCAAAGTCGCTATAATTATACTTAATATTTAGTGCGGCAATTGTAAATGTCACTTCGCCATTTCGAAGTCTAGATAGGGAGCACGAAGGAGCACCGTTAACGGGGGACCGATAACGGGTGTGAAAAATTTTAGCAATAGACTGCAAAGTACACCCCGTCCTGGATAAATCAACGCAATTTCGCCGGTGATCAATTGTTCCATTTCCGATGGTTAAAAAGCCCTGGCACCGGTGCGATTTCTCGAACAACAACTGCCAACGCGATCAGTCGAAGCTGCGGCGGGGCAAATTTCGTTGATCGATCGCGCGGAAGCGATACCCGCCCCCATTTCCAAGCGGAGTTCACGGGGTAATACAAAAGTCATCGATCGCGAGCGGAAGACTCGGTTTTAACGGAGGCTCCATCACTCCCGATCGGCGTGTCAGCTCGCAGATTGCGGGCAAACGGGAAACGTCTTCTCCATCTCCTCTAGCCGGCTTCCGTCCGCCCAGCCGTGGGAAAGCCGGAAGAACGATGGAGTCGCTGTGTGCAAACACAACGGGAAGACAATTCACCGTCTACTGATACATCCGCCCACGGTTTACGTAACACGCCCGAGGGGTTGCGAGAGAACCGAGGAAAGTGGAACACCAGACCTCGTATAGGCTGTTTCCAAATGCGTCCCGCGACGTATTCTGACGTGACTTCGCAACTGATAATTTTAACTCGTCGACTCGACTAGACTCGTCAAAGATCCGTCGAAACGACTTAAATCGTGACGTTAGTTGTGAATTCTTTGTCCACTTCCAGGACTGACAGCGGTTATATTTAGGGCTGAGAAATGATTTATTCTTTCACTGTTTGCCTTGGGTTTTAAGCAAGCTAAATGTGACTCTTCAGATGTCTGATACTGGATTTTTGGGGCGACGTAAATGCATTTGCTCCGAGTATTTGTAAACCGTATTGATTTCTCGCATCTCATCGAACGAGGCAAATTCTGCGCCCTGGAACCTGTACTTAGACTCGGGTCTTGCAATCCTGCACACGAATCCGGAACAGAACAGGGATTAGCGAATGGAATAAATGAACGAAATACAATCAAATAAATTGATTTATTAACTCGAATATCTTCTGTAAATTCAATGTTTTGGTATGGAGATGATATAGGAACACGAGCTAAGAATTATCGAGAAAAATGAATTAGGTACTTCAGGTGGGGTTGAAAGGGATGGGATATATTTTTCCGAAATGAAATAAAATAAATTGATTTATAAACTCGAATATCTTTTGTAAATTCAATATTTTGGTATGGAGAAGATATAGGAACACGAGCTAAGAATTATCGAGAAGAAAGAATTAGGTGCTTCAGAGGGGGTTGAAAGGGATGGGATATATTTTTCCGAAATGAAATAAAATAAATTGATTTATAAACTCGAATATCTTTTGTAAATTCAATATTTTGGTATGGAGAAGATATAGGAACACGAGCTAAGAATTATCGAGAAGAAAGAATTAGGTGCTTCAGAGGGGGTTGAAAGGGATGGGATATATTTTTCCGAAATGAAATAAAATAAATTGATTTATAAACTCGATTATCTTTTGTAAATTCAATATTTTGGTATGGAGAAGATATAGGAACACGAGCTAAGAATTATCGAGAAGAAAGAATTAGGTGCTTCAGAGGGGGTTGAAAGGGATGGGATGTATTTTTCCGAAATGAAATAAAATAAATTGATTTATAAATTCGAATATTTTTTATACATTCAATATTTTGGTATGGAGAAAATATAGGAACACGAGCTAAGAATTATCGAGAAAAATGAATTAGGTGTTTCAGAGGGGGTTGAAAATGATGGGATATATTTTTCCGAAATTGCCAGTTGTGTAATGTGAAATATCGATACTATTGATAGTATTTGTTGCGAAATGTTTGATTTCGGCAAAAATCCACGTGCTCGAATTGCAGTTGAATTTTTAAACCGGTGTATTATTTGCAGAGTATTGTACGTATGAGCTTTATTTGGTTTTAATATAAATTCGTACGTAGTGTTTGATATCGACCGACGGGGCAAACGTGTCTCTGTTTAGAACGGAATTTAATACAGATCAGGAATTAATATTTTCGAAATTACTATATTTACCTAACTCGATTGCACCAACACGAATGCGTTTAAATACGTTTCTCCAAAAATCAACTATTCGTGCATTAAACGATTAACATTATCGCGATGTATTTTCAGCTTCGAAATGCAAACGAATCCCCGTGTCCTTATTCGCGCGCTAAGAAATATCTCGTCTCTATTTCCGTTTCGATTTTCTCGGCACCAGCGAATCGTGTTGCAGCGCATGAATTGTTCATTTGCAACTGTCTAGCAACGAAACGATCGGACAGATTAAACCGCGACTATCGTCCGCGTTAATCGAACAATTACTTTTGTTCCTCGATTTCTATTCTACTTCTTCGCTTTTTCCCGCCACACATTGTCGGCCGTTGCTTGATTGATGGGGCCCCCGAGTTAGGGGGAACGATGCCTTCGCCGAGATTATATGCTTCTGCCCCGCGTTTCGCGGCTGGCTTAATTTTTTCCCCTCTACTTCGTGTCAACTGACTCGAATGACTGTGAAAAAATACCCACGATTTTCCGTCTACCGAACAACGAGAGAGTTTTCACTGTCGCGGTGCAATATCTTTCTTAATTTAAAATCCGCTACTTCGAACGTACAACTTTCCGCCGCAGTAGTAAATCGTGAAATTTTAACGCCGACTCAAGCTATGTACAAGTAGCCATGGCATAGTTACTTCTGGTTGAAACCAACCGTTTAAGAGGATCAAAATTCGAGAGAACGTTAGAGAATGTTACGAACAGAATTACCCTCGACCATCTTAATTTTTCACAGACCACTTACCCCATTTTCAACCCTCGATTTATTATCAGGAATTACCTAAAAATGTCGAGCCGAAATTCGTAGATCATTCCAAGCATAATATTTTCGTTTGAACGATAATAAATAGACGTGGATTATTTACTAATCTCGAGAAGAAGGGGTGGAACTGGAATTGGCAAGATACCTCGAGACGGTACCCTCTGTTTCCGGTCTTTACCGACAAATATTTAGCGGCGATAGCTAATAAAATGTTCATCTAGCTACGCCGGGGTTAGCCTCTGTCAATACGGAACCTTGGCGAGCCCGAAATTCTGTTTGCATTAGAGGAGAAAATTGCATAATTCAGGATTCTCGACGGGCAAGCGGCGGAGGAGGGCCCGGCGTTCTTCCGGTTTCTACGGCCTCGCGAAATTCTATAGAGAGGCGTATTTACGTTGTATTTCGAGGCTCGTGCTCGTAAACAGAGTAACATGTCAGCCGTCGTATACACTCGTATAACAGAAAAATAACATCGTACATAAAGACGGGGGGTTTTATGTAGAGGCGCGGCCGGAAGCGGGGAATTTATGTGGAATCGTGCGCGGAATATATTCCGCGCTAAATGCGCCCATCTCGCTATTCCTCTGAGTATTATGTACAGAGGAAAAAATGGAACGCTGCGGAACTCGGGGAACGACGGAAGAAAGATATCTGCGGCGTTGTACTTCCGCTTCGCGGATATTTCGGTGTCTGCTTAAAGCGATTCGCGCGAGTATAATTCGAAAAATTTCGTAATTCATCGATGTCTCGATGGAGCGAAATTTTCCCCGCGAATGGAATCGGCGAGTCGTCGAATTTTATTTCTCCGGTAATTTCCCTGTAAACGTCGTCGAAATTTTGTGCGAATCGCGCGAAGCCGAGTAACACCTTCGGAAGATATGGAAATATGGTTTGCATAATGATTTACGCGACGAAAAGTTTGTTTTGTCAATTGAGCTATCTTTGCACAGTAGAAGCGCGAGCTAGGCGTTCCGTGAACCGGAAGTGCAACGACACCCTCGAGAACGGAAATGTATCCGTCCATCGCGACGGAAAATAAAGGACGGATAGAGAAATAGAAAATAATTACGA
This sequence comes from Eufriesea mexicana, assembly GCF_001483705.2. Lineage (NCBI taxonomy): Eukaryota > Metazoa > Arthropoda > Insecta > Hymenoptera > Apidae > Eufriesea > Eufriesea mexicana. The sequence continues at coordinate 882,023 of NW_016908212.1, read as the reverse complement.
ATTAGAATAGCACGTAGAGCAGCGATGTTTCCTGCAATTTTAGACAGGACGTTTCGAAGGGGATCCTAACGAAACAACCGTTGCGAGTCGGAACGAGGTGTCGCGAATTTAATGTAACATTCATGAGTCGCCTGTAGCAGAGGACCTGATCGTTATCCGCGAAATAATTGTTGCCAGTCTCTCCCCGAGGGATGATCAAGATGATCTCGAGCACCGATTTATCGGGTCGGAGGAAGGAACTACGCATAACCGTTTAACACGTTGACTGCTATGGTGGTCATCAACAACCGGCGCTTGTCACCTCAATGGGGCCATGGTGGTTATCAATATCCGGCGATGTTAATTTTTTAAATTTATATTTGTTTTATTTCAATCAATTTTTGAATATTCGAACAACGTAAATTGTTGAAATATATTTGTATATTCAATTCGCACTTTGAGACACAGCCATTGTTGGCAACCCTTGAAACTAACTATATGTCATATTGTGAATATGGTAGGCCTTCGCGAATACGGTGAATATTTTAGTACTCACGCGCTATAGATCTCTAATAAAATGTATATTAATCGTTATAAACGCATGGTTATGTTATTGACATCCTATTTCAACTTCCATCTTCTGATATTATATTAACATAAATAAATAGAGAACCTCGAATAGAAAATATTAATAATTTGCAGCATTTTTCTTTTCTTTGCCATGTTGTTTGATAAGTCATCGTTATATCCTAAGAATAATGGAAATTTTATCGTGGGCCCCTGAGCGAATCGTAAAACGTGCGTGGCAGTCAAAGTGTTAATGGCGGGAATTACGAAACAGCGAGTGCTCGAGGTAAACGAATCGATAGGGGTGAATTCTCTTATCCGTGGAATAATATCTGATATGGATATTGTTTAAATATTTCCCGCATTTAATATGAAACGCGGCAGAAAATTCGGTCGTTACCTGGATCTTTACGAGTCCTCTGTTTACATTCTACGCGTTCCATACCCCGTACGTTTGACGCATTTTACATTTTACAGGTTGTACAGCGTGCATCCCGACCTCGTATCCTATATTCCATGGCCCTTGTTTCGCCCTCTGTTCCCTGTCTTTGGCATTCTATATTCTAATCGTACACGCTGCTGTGTCCGCGGAAGATTCAAAGGGAACCTGTTTAAACGGTAAACAAGCACGGTAACTGCTTTACACGGAGAAGTGGGAGGAGGAGAGGAAAAATAAAGGGGTAAAAGCTATCTGGGACGGTGGGGAATGCAAAAATGCGAGATCTCGTTGAGCAGGTCGTTTGTTACCAGCGGAATGGTATGGCGGAATCGAAAAATCGCGCGGTTTGTGCGAGCCGAGACAAAAGCGCAAGGATAGATTGAAGGCCGGAGAGGCGTGGGAGGGTACGGCTGAAAAAAGCTCATTTTCGTGGCGTTTATCGAGTAAAAGTACCTCTTCCCGCCATATTGCACCGGAGACCATATGTTCCGGTGGCTCTGCTCTCCTCTTTGCACCGGCAAATACGATCGTTTTTATCCACCTTCTTCGCCGTTTCCTCCCTTCGCCATCGTTGCTATAGGGGTTGTCTGGGTAGCTGCTACGTTTTATAAACTACGTGACTTCCCTGCATCGATGCGTAGTTGTATCCTCCGAGCTTCTTTGTTTCTTCCTTTTTCTCCACCCCTTGCCCACCCTCCATCCACCTTTGCCGTGCCACCGATCTGAATCATTGTTTCCTATCGCCTTCGTATTCCCGGAGGTTTCCTCGCTCTGTGTTGCATTCCAATTGTTGCTCGTCGTGGCTAATACCTCGCATCGTCCGTACAACTATCGCTATGATATCGAGTCTCGATACACCGCCAACTACTTCAGCTCGAATTTGCTTTGGAAGCTTCTAGCAGTCGACTTCGTTCAATTTTCGGACGCACTCTGCGATGCCGATACCAATTTTATACCCGCGTGACTGTCACAACACCTCGACATTGGTATTTAGGGTATTCTTTCACGGATTGCAATACCCTCGATTTGGGGGTTTCTTTAAATTTCGGTGACCGCAGGATTAACAACGCGGTAGTGCAGGGCAGGCTGGGTTTAAACGGAGAGGGACCATGCGTCCATGAATTATTCCTGCGCCATGTTATGGATTTGCGATACATACGTTACTATTGAATTTATAGACCATAGGTACCAGGTGTTCACGTAGCCAATGGAGACCTGGACCCGCTGTATCCGTAAGGTGCTAGCCGTATGCAAAATTGCTAATAGAAGTAACCGGGTAAGAATAAATTCTACCTGTTCGATGTTCCCATATACCGGATGCATAGACTGGCTATCCAGAATCCTAGAGCATGTACAGATATCGGGAACTTCGTAACCCCGAGATAGCCTGATCCACGAAAACTACAGGACACGCGTAACTTCGAATGTTCGTGATCCTTGAGAGTCCGGTCTCAGAATTCCCATAACCCGAAGATATCCGTGTCAGATATCGCGAATCCAGGGAGGAGTTTGTATTAGGTCCCACTTCTGGAATTTCGTTAGTTCGCGGCTGTCTATATCACAATCCCGGGGTCCGAAGTTGCCTTCTAACGGCATTACCGACATCGAGTCGGACAGTTCCCAAGAATTCAAACAACTCGAACCTCCGGCATTCCGATCTGTTCGAAGCATTCGCGATAATAAGTCTGTCACTGTGTTGCCTGAAACAGCGGCATAAGCCACACCAATCGTATCGGCAAACCAGAGGTGGCTTATAGTAAAGTCGCTGTTAACACTCGCAACACTTGCGCTCGTACCCAAGAGAATGTGTGCCAAGCCATTTTTGGATAAAAATTGATATATTATCACACAATATGTTATTATATCGTCAATCCATAAGTAATTAGCTTGTTTAGAGTATTATCGTGTATCATTTATGGTACGTGTGGCGCTGCGATCGTAGCGACGTTTTACAGCGATTGTCCGAATACGCCATTTTTATGCTTCCCTTGCTCTAAAAAAGTTTGCCATTAATAATTATTAGTGTGTAATTATTAATATATATATAATTATTAATGGCCTATTAATGGTAAACTTTTATATATATATTAGTGTAACTTCCGACATGAGGAATTTCTGATAAGTTAAACAAATTTATGTGCTTTATATTTCCACTAAAAGAATGAGACATACGAAATGCAGTATAGAATAAAGCAGATAAATTTGTTTAAATTTGTTTAAATTTGTTTAATCTTCGGAATTAAATTTGTCATAAAACTTGTTTTCAGCACATTAAATAAATATGCTGCAGATCAAGTTTAACGTGGCACGGAGCGTGTTAACTCTTTGGGGCACAGTGGAATTAAAAGTGTCCCACCTTTTTGATGCACAGTAATGCATGGTGGGACATTTTTAAATGTTGCAATAGCTGTATGCGCATAGGTTTATATTTTCACGCAGTCTTTTTTTCCTGGTTTTATGTCTTTACATTATATGATTCCTTTATTAGTAAAATTATACCAATTTTATTTCACTCAAAACGCAATAAAATTTCTATGCCACATGGGTCTATTTTATTATCCGAAATCCTGTGCCGCAAAGAGTAAACATGATAGGGACCAGGACCAGTCTCGAAGGAGGCATCTCGTGAAAGGGGCATCGAAGAGCATTTCGATAACAAACCTAAGTAGCCGTGATGGAATGTCCGAGACATAGAGCCGGAAACGGAGGTATAGTGCGGGAACAAAGACATGGCCGTTGAATTCGAGGAGTTTTTGTCCAACCACGGAACAACGTGGGTCAAACCAACCATTAGTCGAGACGCGTGCTTTTTGCTCGCGGTCGCGTCTCGACAGAACGGATAATGGATACTTAACCGCCTTGTTACGCATCGGACTCACCCTCGTCAAGCCACCCCTTCGCGATATTCCAGGCCCCAGTTGAAGCCTGCCACGAGGCCAAGGAGCATCCTCGCGCCGTTACACCGTCGTGCTCGCTCGAAATTGTCTCTGCGGGCAATAGCAAGGCAAGTTCTGCCAAATGAATCTGTTTTGCGCGATATAATTGCGCGCCTTCTAGTATTCCAGACTGCGATGCAGTCCAAACTCCCGTATTCCCCACTCGGGCAAGCTCCCGTTGTGTTCTTCTCGCCAAGTTTGTCTCCGACAATCTTTTCAGTCGTTGTTGGAGAGGTTTTGAGTAATAGCAAAGGCTAGAGTCGAGATTGCGTTATTCGAGGCTTGTGGATGAGAATAAGTACAGAGAAAGAATATACTAGATTGAAAATTTTACGAAATAATAATCTTTTGTCCTTTTTACTTTTTGTATCGTGGTCATTTCGGAAGAGAAATTTTTAATTCGTTATGTGGGGATCATAACCTCCACGGGGTAGCGATGATGAAGTCTTCGTTAAACTCAAGTACTGGTTTCCTACGGTGCTACCAGTTGGTATCCCCTTAGTCGCGGTGCTATGATAGGGTAGCTGGTAAAAGGACTAAAGGAAAAGGAAGGGATGATCGTTTCATCCTGAGCCTGCTGCTAGTGTATTCGTCAGTAGGGCTTTCTAGAAGACCCTGCCAAACACGGGGATACTTAGATAGCATAGGAACTTTTATTTAGGAAGGACGAGGATTCACCCAGGACTTGCGAGAAAATCCTCGAACCTCTTTCAAGTAGGAATCCATCTATTGGCGAGGGTGAAAATGATGGTCGCCGCAGTTATTTTAGAGTTTGTTGATAATGGCGATGAATAATTTTTCTTAGTTCCGGTGAATACCAATTCGAACGCAATTAACTATGTAATATAATGCAATAATACAACAGAACCGAATTAACTATGCACGAAATATTCATTCGCGATTTTTCGAGAAGGAAAATAATATAAGTCGCACAGGGATGGATTTCGAAACGGGCCAGATGGAACACTTTCGCGTCGTGACTTATTCAAAATTCCCTCCGTCGGGAGTGCACCTTAACGTATCTAACGAGAGACTTTTCTACGTCGTTACTGCCATTCGCTATTTTTAATATCGCCGGAGTTCTAAGACCACAGTCGTGGAAAACGTGAAAATTTGCCAGCGATAGTTTATTAGTTCTTCGCCCGGATAATTCTCGAGCGCCCTCGAAACTGTCGCCGACCCAAAAAAGCCCGATGCACTCGTGTAAGGCAAAATCGGGGAATTGAAACAAAAATTCGCAACAACACGCGCGCCGTTCCATTTCCGAGCAATAATTATTTCGCAGTTTCGCGAGCCACTTCATTATTCCGGACGGAAGTGTGCGCGGACATTCCCCGCGAGACCGGACGTCGAACATTTTCTCCTTTTTCGCGAGAACGTGACGTTACGTTCTCAGACGGGCTCGTTACTTTCGAATTCCCGCGAAATGCTTTTAATCGTCGTTTCCCGAAATTTCAAGCCGAAGCCCGTAATCGTATAACCGATGTAATTTCGCGCGCAAACACTCGGAACTTGTTGAACATTAACGACTATTTCGCTTCGCGGGATGCGGCCACGAAAAAGGCAATAGCCGATGTTTTTCCCTCGCGAATTAATTCGCAGTATTGCGCGTTAGAAAATTTCTGGAAAAACTCGTTTACATTAACTCCGTGACAGATCCAGTTTTAACGTTTTTACAACTGTTTTACGAGTATTTCCGACTACGGGACCGTATTCGTTTATCGTGCCAGGTTTTCGAATCTCGTTTTATCCCTTTCTTTCCTCCGCTACGGTCTAATAAAATCCGGGATACGCCATTGCAGTGGAAATATCGTCCCGTTGACAAACACCGATATTCGTTTTCGAGTTAAATCGCGACGAATCTATTTCACCGGTCATTCGATACTAGCGCGCAAAAATGGCGCGATTTCAGCCATGATCGATATCGCTGGGAAATGACACGATGTCGAGGAACGTGGACGAACGTGCCCCATAAGAAGATCGGGTGGTGTAATTAAGCGACGGTGTAATTAAGCGTAATCAAAGATGACACTCGTCGGGAACGGTTTTCGCGTGTGGCAAATTGGAAAAAGCAGAGAAGAATATCGAAACACGTTAAATGGATCGCGTTCCCGACGTCGACGAACGATCGTGGAACGAAAACAGCGGGTAGAAAGTCTGTCCGTGATCCGACTGGCATTTTGTTCGCGAAATGCACGAGTTACAAGTTAGACTTCGTTAAAATTTCACGGTGCGTCTGACGCAGACACAGAGCCGTGGCTGGCGGCGAGACGAAAGACCGATCCGCCAGACCAAGTACATAAGGCACTTCTGAAAAATGGATACGATTCAAAAGAAGCCAGAATCCACTGTTCTGTCTCCTCTGGAATTTTCCACTTTCCCGTGGAACACGCAGTCCACCGGGTACAGACAAGCATGGCTTGGTTTATCGATGATCTTCGTAAAGCTCATCGTGTATGTAACTTTGCCTATGAAAATGGCCGAATCAAAGGGACCGGGTGTAGCTCCACGAGGATGGTTATTCTTTCCGTTATTTATCTAGACCTCTGTTTCGGGCTACTCTTTGCCAAGTGACTGTAAAAGGTCGTGACAAGGAATAACAAACGAGAATGAAACGAATTAACGGCTCAAGGGCAACTCGTTAGGGGATGAAAGAGAATAGTTAAGTGGATTTTTTCTCATGAATACGTTCACGTTACAACGCGTTGAGTAGATGTCGCGATGAATTATGCTGCGACTCTTTGTGAGAAATTGGGACACTTCTCTCTTGTCGCTTTGAATCCTCGCCGACTGATCTAGATCACGAAATTTGGACTCGCGGATGAACAGATGCACGATAGGTGTCTGATCTTCAACTGAGAGATGGCCACGAGAGTGATAACATGGACAGAGGAGGTTGGCAAAGGCCGCAAAGGGTGACAGAGTCAGTCTTGGACCAAGACTGCCTTAAAGGTCTTAAATTTGACACAGGGTCTGCGAAATGATTGGCTATGAAGATGTTTGATGAAGGGATCTAATCTACCTATTTCCTGGGTACATTGGACACGAGTCTTCTATTACCTTTGCAGGTCTCGAGGTGATTTACACGTTAGCTGAATTTTGGATTTGGATAAACAGATGCACGATAGGTGCGAGATTTTCAACTGCGAGGTGGCCACGAGAGTGATAACATGGATAGAGGAGGTTGGCAAAGGCCGCAAAGGGTGACAGAGTCAGTCTTGGACCAAGACTGCCTTAAAGGTCTTAAATTTGACACAGGGTCTGCGAAATGATTGGCTATGAAGATGTTTGATGAAGGGATCTAATCTACCTATTTCCTGGGTACATTGGACACGAGTCTTCTATTATCTTTGCAGGTCTCGAGGTGATTTACACGTTAGCTGAATTTTGGATTTGGATGAACAGATGCACGATAGGTGCGAGATTTTCAACTGCGAGATGATCACGAGAGCGATAACGTGGACAGAGAAGGTTGGCAATGGCCGTAAAGTGTGATAGAATCAGTCTTGGATCAAGACGACCTCAGAAATCTTAAATTTTGATAAACAGATGCACGATAGGTGCGAGATTTTCAACTGCGAGGTGGCCACGAGAGCGATAACGTGGACAGAGAAGGTTGGCAATGGCCGTAAAGTGTGATAGAGTCAGTCTTGGATCAAGACGACCTCAGAAAGCTTAAATTTAACACAGGGTCTGTGAAATGATTAGCTATGTAGATGTTTGATGATGGGATCGAACCTATCTATTTCCTGGGTGCCTAGGATCCTAATCCAGATAGATGTCTAATCTATCTTCTATTATCTTTCCAGGTCTCGAGGTGATTTACAGGACAGTTGAATTCACTGATCCCTTTTCCACTTTGCGTTCCTTAATAACTCGACGCGAGTTTGACGGTGCATCGCGTACATACGTATCTATGCTTTCCCTAATCGATCTACGTGCGTAGGAAGTTTCGATTATTTTCGCAGCCATAGAATGTCACGTTGTTTTTACGAACTGTGACGAGCATCGTGACGAAGTAGTCGTAGATAAAATTGATTTCTAACGAATGAAACGTAGAACGGAAGTGCACGCTGTAATCGTGGTGTTCCGATGTATACCTTTTGTGTAGTCTTTTCTTTTGATGTGCGGCAATATAATTCCTTTACATAGCCTAGCTCTGATTCCCGACGTTCTGCCGCGCTTCTATAACCGTTCTACTTTCTACCTCTGCTTTCAGATCTATAATTCCTTGTTTCCCCACCGACTCTCCCGAGTTCGAACATTTGTCCTTAGTGTGCCCCCCGGTAATTTCGAGCCAGTCACTGACCTCTTCCTCGCATTTCTCTTCCTTTCATTTGTTACCTTAAAATCCTCTTTATCCCTCCTCAACCCTCTCCACTCGATGTCACTTTGAAAATCTATTCAAACGTTCACCCGCTGAAATACGAAATATGCATATGTACGTAATTTTATAAACAGTTTGAATGTAAATTTTCTAGGAGAAAAAGGGAAAAGGAATATTCGAAAACGTTAGACTAGCATTTGTCATCTTTTCTAACTTGCGAATCTTCCATGGAAGCGTAAGAAAATTCGTGGGGAATTATTTGGCGAGTGGAACGCGGCTGTGCAGATGCATAAAACTGGTCGATGGAACGCAACACCGGGTGGCGTGGAACGTAGGGACGGGAACTTCACACCCCGGCTGAATCGACTATGACTTTTGAGCACCTCGAAACAAGGGAGGCGGCTGCGATGGAAATCGTAGGTTTCCGTGGCGCGCTTCCTCAAAGGCATCCCTCGGACACAATAGGTTCCGTGCATAATAGAGTGCCTAGGTTTAGGTTCGGCGCAATGGCTCTAGGGTCGGCGGAGGCGAATGAGACGGTTAATTACCCCGGCAAATTAAGTGGAAACAGTCTGATTAGTGGTAGCTGTCTGCCTCCTGACGGTATTCCGCAAGTGGCCGAGCACCCAGCCCCACCTCCGCTCCTTCTGTTGTATGCACATCCTTTATAGGCGTGTGAAGAGGACTAGGAGCCGAGAGAAGGGTGGAGGCTGGATGGTTGAGTGGTTGGAACTCTAGAAGCTCAATTTCGTGGTTGATGCGCTGCTCTCGCGCAAATCGGAGTGTGCGATCCATGTTTTCGGTAGACCATGAGTCCACGTGTGTCGCATTTATATTTGCCATATTTTCTACTTCGTTCCACGCGCGGGATAGATTTTCCAAAAATCAGCGTATAAAATATCCTGTATATTTAAATATCCTATTTAACAGCAGACGAGAAGCGAGTGGTAACAAGTGCCTATAAGCGTACACAGAGTAGCACGCAGAATCACGCGATATCGTAGGAACGATGCGCAACGCGTTGAAAATACTACACACTGGAAAACTAATTTGTCGAAAATCCACGAGCAATAATACCTCTAAATTCAGAAGTGGTCGCGCGTGGTGTCGCGCTGCAATCGAAAAGGATAGTAATTTCGAGTGACGATAGGAAATATTGATGAATATCGTGCGATGAGACCCGGTACCGGCCACCTGCTGACTCCCGGAAGCCGATAGCGGCAACCATGAGGTCATGCAAGCCGACCCTGAGGTCTTAAAAGCTGATACCATCAACCCAGGTGCCACGGGACACGACACCTACGATAATGGGATCATAGCGCCGGCTATCGGCTATTTCGCGGTTTTCGAGGACAGCGCCATCAGTTTCAGGATTTCGGAGGTTAACGCAGACGATGGCGCGATATCTGATATCCGGCACGGGCCATTGAGCCTGCCCCGTCAGCAGTGTATTTACAGAAAACGCCAGTTGCAAACTCGCCAAAATCGATAACCGTTACTGGGCTCCCCGACTCTATTGACAAATTCAGACGCGTACTAATTAGCGGATTGGAGCTAAAGATTCCGCGAGTCGGCAACCACGGTTTCAGATTCACGAAACACGGACTTGGTAGTCGGAGGGGCCTCGTGGTCGCGCGACCCGCTAACGACAACCTTGGAGCCACGCTAATCGATAGCAGGGACCTTATGGTCGTGAGATCTGATAGCTACGACCTTACATGACACCGAAGTTGCTGGCATCAGACTCTCAGCGCCACGGGATCATCAATATCAGGTGTCGTCGATCTTGAGGTCTCCGGTGTCGTAACTTGTCCCCATGAGGTTAACAATATGGGCTTATGTGACCGGTAAACGAGAAGTATCGTTCTTCGGAAGTCGGGGATTGATATCACGCGATTCCCCAAGACCCAGCTAATCCTCGCGCCAGTCGGACGGGAGCGAAAGAACGATCTATTAAAACTCGATTAATCGAGTTTGGTTCCTGCGAAACCGACTCGACGCGGATAAATACTCGAAGAGATTCGCCTCTCGCTTCCTAACCTACAATTCGGAGGAACGGTAATTCACGTTGGAACAGAAGCGTTCTCTGAATAGGCGCAACGTTATTCTTCCTCAACGCGAATCACGTCAAAGGTCGGATGTTATCCGAAGTACGGCGTGTTCTCCGGTGTATCTTCTACCATCATGGCGATAGGCAAGCGAAATCCGTTTCAATGAGCGAGTCACAGATAGATCGAAGTAGCCCGGGATATTAATTTTCTACGAAGGCCCTCAAAGATCCGTGGATCGCTGCGACGAAATTAGTACGGCCATCAATATTCCACGCTCCGTTAATACCACTGTGTCGATTATTAGCGAGTTAGGTATCCAATTGAATATTCCGCGCCGATGTAATTACGGTATCCGTTGGCTGTCAGCCGTTACATAATCGCTGGATGGGTTACGCCTAGCCCGGGACTAATTAATTAGGCGTTTCGGTGTCTCCGTTAGGAGAGAAGGGTCGGGTCAGCGTGAATCGTCGATTGTGCATCGATGCTTCCATACTTTTCCAAGACCTCCCCTGCTCTCTGTCTTTCCCTCTCTCTCTTTCACTTTGTTTCTCTCTCTCTCGTTCCGCTTTCGCTTCGGGGGTGAAATCGATCGAGACGGGAAGGAGATTGCGGGGCGAGTCGGGGGTTGTTCGAGCAAATGTACACGTTGTTGCTTTATGCAACGTGACACGCGGCCCATTGTGCACCTCTAAAAAGGAATATAATATGAGGGCATGGACGAGGCGACACGACGCGACGAGACGCGACGCGACGCCTCGGATGCGGTGTTCCGTAACGCGAGACGTCGCGTTGCATTGTTGTAACGAGATATTAATAGCGAGCATTTGTAGGACGGAAGAAAGAACGGTCCAAGCTTTTTAGCGACAGTGACGCTAATGTTAGCGCGAAATAAAGAGGCTGGACATTTCGTTTTAATTCCCCGGGCTGTTTTGCCGGGGACTGGCCTGGAAACGGCATAAAGGGGTGTAATAATTTCACGGACGCGCGAGTGTATATACACGCGAAGCCGGAGTATAGGACACTCGATGGCGAGATTATGTTTCTCGTTCCGCGAATAGATCGCAGAGTAGCAATGGGGGTGAGACTAAACCTGTGAAAGCGTATCTCTGAATCGCTAATTACCGCGCGCATTGTTTGCAAAGACGATTTTTTTTAAAACCGTAATAGGATTCGCTGCAGGTATTATGCTAATGCTGAAAAAGTAAGACGAGTAAACGCAAACTTCGCGTAATAATCCCCGCAATTACCTCGGCGTTTCGCAGCATTATACGTAATAGGACTGTACAAAAGACCTTTTCATAAGGGTGGAAATTAATTACACTATACGTATAATTAATTACACGTACGTAACCGGCAAAGTATTCCTATTTTACCAGAAACGACTAATTAGTCAGGATTATTAACACGGGAATACACTCGCATTACACCTATTCCGGTGTTACACGGACGCAAGATGACAGCGAGAATGTCCAGCGAGGAGGGTGGAGGATCAAAGTCCAGCCGGATCTACATGCAGGTCGCAATAAAGATAGGCGAAGCACGCAAAATGCCACGAATTCCACGCACGCGAGTGCCTAGCATCGTCGAATTTATCATAGCCGAAACTATTTTCAGAGAACCACCGCCGCTGATATCGCGATGTGCCCGGCACAAAGTAGCCGGCACTTACACCGTCGTTACCGCCACATCAGACCGTATCAACGCGCCGCGAGGGGGCGAGTTTTACGCTCGTTAAGGGCACTTGTCGCGGAATTTTACGGGACCCGCGTTGCGTGTACAGCGATCTACAACGGGGGGCACGCGATAATCGCGCGGACCCGCGATGGCGGTGGCTTAAGGACAAGGGAAATCGCGCGACGATTAACCGTAGGAGCCGGTGTGTACGCGGAATTAGCATCGTAATTGCGGAGAGTGAGGTTGCGGTTCGACCAGTCCCGTGAACCACCTTCGTCTCGCCCTGCGAGCCACCCCTTCCGCTGCCGTGGCCGGCAACCGCTGTCGCGCCGCCATCGTAAAACGCAGGCTGACGTACGCGGCCCGATCGACCTGTGCCCGACCTATCCCAACTCGCTGCAGGCCCGACCTAACCTTCCCTTCCGTTCCGGAAGGGGAAAGCTCGATGACCGAGCGGTCCGTGGATGCTCGGCCCGGCTCGTTCGCAGCCGGTGTATCGCGATTTTCATCCGTGGCGTTGCCGATCGATAACTCGCCACATTTAGAAGTGGTCGGCATTATCGATCCGAGTGGACGATGCCGTGGTATCCTTGCAATCTTACGACCCGTCCAGAAGATCGCCCCGCAATTTTTTCCTGCTCCCTATTTTTCCACCATTTCCGCTTTTCCTACTCTCTCTCTCTCTCTCTTCTTCCCTCTTCGGGAGTATCTAGGTGGAGTGTCGTTTATTAATTATCCGAACGATATCGTGGTAGTTATCGGAAGGTTGGTAGGAATTTTAGTGCGACACGAAAGTCGCTTTAAAATTGGAGCAAATGGTTGATAAGTACAAAGTCGTATTGCCGCGAACGTTTTATGGCTTCCTTGTTTCCGCGAAAGGTGCGGAAAGACCGCTAGTTCTTACTGGTCATAAATATCGATCCACCCTCGAGAGTCTCATTTAAAATGCATTAGCGATTAGACGCGTTCAGAGACCTCGCGTTACAAAGTCGCGAAACAACGGCGAATTTTCTAGATATATCAAACTTCACCCTTTCTTAACGAATACACAGGTGTATTACTTACACGCGTGTCCGATTTCGAATTCCGATAAGCGTGGATAAGCGCGATAAAACGCGACAAGCCTGAAACGTTCGTCCGAAAGGAAAGGAAGGACGAATGCTGTCGATCCTGGTCGCGCGGTAGAATCGGAATTGCAGGAGCGATCGACGTTAATTTCGTGCTGGCCGCACGAGGACACCTACGTGCCTACATACGTCTTGGTAACGGCGTATCGAGCCTTGCCCGATCGAATTGGTAATTAGCCCCAGTTGGCGAGTTCCTATAACGACGCCTCCACGACTATGGTGTTCTGGCGTTACCGTGTCGTGCGGCAGAGGCGGATGGCATCCGAGACGCGTGTGCATGTACCGCGAATTAGCGTCCTTCCATCGCCTAACCTCTCTCTTCGGCCATGGGCGTCTGTCCGCACGTGTGCGGAGGGTGCGCCGAAAGTATCGCGTCGACACGATTCCGGCGTTTCCTGTGCTCCGCGTGTTTGCACAGCTTTATAAACCGCTTTGAAAGTAGCGCTCGGAGGTATCGGAATTCTTCCACCCGCCTGCTGCTTCCGGCGCGCCCGCATAAAGTGGAAGATGCCTCGCGAGCATAGCGGTGAACCGTACCGCATCCGGCTTTCTTCTTTCCGCAAATATGTAGGTTACTCCTTTCGCTTGGTTATTTCTTCGCCGAACTCGATCCGTGCAACTGCTAGGCCCCTTCGTTTCCGCGCGGCGGCGCAGTTTCGAGCGAAGGATTGTTTAACCTAAGTGTGCCGTGTCGTGTGCAGACGCGGCCGTTACGCCGAGTGTATTTTCGCGGGGTAACGAGGTTGGATATTCCACGGAACGGAAAGGAATCGTCCGGATATCGCGCAATGGTTCGAGTAGCTTCGTTTGGGACTCGCCCTGCGTCTCGCGCCGAATTTCTAATTCATTTATACCCCCGGAACGTATGAACGAAGCGTAACCGTAAGCGAGGTCCGAAACGTAATGGCGATCCGCGGATTGACAAAGTCTCTTCACCCCTTGCACTATTTTCACGAGGCTGACTCGTGACGAAAATTTTAGGTCGAACTTAAATATCACGTGTCTGACTCGTGATGAATATTTTGGGCTAAAGTTAAATATTACGTGTCTGACACGTGATGAAGATTTCAGGCCAAACTCGAATATCACGAGTCTGACTCGTAATGGAAATTTTGCAAAGTTTCAATCGAATCTATGACCCGAAGGATTTGCACACTCCTTATCAGTCGTAATCGTACGTTACCTTTAATTTTCCCTTAGCTCATAATGAATAGATTTTAGAATCTCTCTCATCTCTCTTTCTCTTTGTCAATCCACATCCCCCATAGAAATAAAATCGCAGAGAAGTGTGACAGGTTGCGTACAGCGTATTGGAATATCGTGCAAAGCCCTGCATAATCGCTCTGTAATACCCTTCGTTCCCGGTGCTTTCCTGTCGGTTTTCCAAAATTTTTAAACCCCCTGTATGTCCCTGCCTCTCTGATCAAGAAATCCATAGTACAAACGCACGGCGTGTTTGCTATTGATATTTTGCCTGTCGCAAATCCGTAAGCGCCGGTGCAGTTTTTATCGGGGAATTTACCATGACCTATCTCGAATTACGTTTCCAGGCTTCGAATGTTACGGAGTTATTTCTGATGTGCTCAGTACACTCGAGTTTGGTTTCCTCGCTGGCACAATAGAGAAACCGCGATAGTGTACGCGGCTGTACACTCGCATTCGCGTATACATACGTTAATTACTAGTCGGTGTGCATCGATCACTGCTGCAGCTCTCCCCTCCCAAAGTAATTAAAGTAAACGGAACCGTGGGGAATAATTAACTGTTACGTTGCGTAAGGAATTCGTTCGCGTTTTCTTGCAACAGAATTCAGCACTAAAAATTATTTTTGCAACTTATCTGATAAATAATATACTCGTCACGTGTACTATCTTTCACAAATATTTCTTTGCTCGAACAAAAGTCTTTGTTTCTTCTATTAAATTCATCCGAATCTTTGAAGGATTTTTCTGAACGAAAATTTTGTCACAATTTCGAGCGACTGGAAACGATTCGCCACTGACTAGGCATGTTTAAGTATTGTATATACATTTACCTATATGTCGTTATGTAATTCGATTACGCTTCGGTTACGTCGTTCCGTCTCAAGCGTAATTCTTAACTTTTCCAATTATGTTTGCGCAAAGATTTCGAGCAAACGAGGGTAAATACCAAACTGTGGCGACGTAGCTTACTTTTTCTGCGGAACTAAAAATTTTGTTGCCGCGGTTCGGTAAAAATTCCGACGAAGAATTTCCCGTTACGTTTCCATGGGCATTAAATTTTTTAGTTTACACGAAAGTAATGTAACTCGGGAATGGGGAGTTCTAGAACGACTTTGCATAGTCTGGAATACCAGATACCCTGTAAAAATATTACGAACGCAGTTTGGAATGTAAATATTTGATGTCTGCCGCGTGTACCAGGGCAGCGTCTCTGTAGTCGTCGAGTCCTCTACTCGCAGCTGATACGGATCTCCGCGAAGCGATATAACCGCTGTTTCATACACCCGTTTCGATTCAGACCAATTATTCTTGCATTCATACCCGATAAGAGGCTCGTAAACTTCGTTTATGGCATGACGAGGTAACCCAACATTGATCCCTTCGATATATACCGTTCACGCGTAATCTCGACACCCTCTGTTTCCCAGCGGCCATTAACAGCGATACTTATCAACCGAGATTCAACCGAAATTCAATATTCCGTTCACCCTAATCGCGAGTATATTGGTATTACCCTGGAAGCTCCGTGGAATCCATTAAAATACCAAACGTGGTCAACACTCGACAGCTCGAATCACTTTGATACTCTTTCTTGCCTGGTGGTTAGACGACAGCGACATAAATCGGAATACTGTGGGCATAGTGAGCGTGGCGTGATTAGGGTGTAAGGTCACCTCTTGTGCAGGTAGGCCGTTCCTCGAAAATACAGGATAATAAACAACGATTTCGAGTTTGCGTGCGGAAGGACGAGTGACCGCGTGCAAGGATCGTATGAACGGGATATTTATGGCAGTGTCGAATGCAGGTGAAGAGTGAAAGCCTAGGAATGCGTCTGAGTATTTAGGATACGTGAGTCATCGAGGGCTAGACTGCGAGGAGTGCGTGAGAAACGTGCGATTGAGAAAGAAAGCGTGAGTATGAAAGAAGACGGAGTGCAAGGTGTTTAAATAAGGGTGCAAGGGCGTGAAACGGGATCTAAGTTCTTTGAGAGATTGTCAGTGTGAAACTCGTATGTCTGAAATAAGTTAGTTCATGATAGTTATTCTGTCATAGATAAATCATTATTTTTATTATCTACCACCGTCGTTTTGCTGCCACCTAACAACCCTACAATACGGAGCCTGGTATCGAGCCAAGGTCGAGTCTCTAAACCGTAACAGACTCCTCGTCCTTCGTGTCCTTGCCTATCGTCCCATTAAGGATCGATAAGCATGGTCCGCGAAAGGAGTATAGCGTCGCTCACGAGTAATTGGGTCGAGTTGGAAGTCGAAGCGCCCACTGATTATCATGGCACACGGCGGGAGGAAGGCCGACCCGTGGACAAGGGTATCTCTGGCAGCCTCTGCTCCAAGGATAATTTCATGAGCGCGCCTCGTCTGGAGGAGTTTTTAAAAACGATTAAACTTGGAGCGGCATCGCTGGCCGGGCTCAGGCTTTTTCATCCCTGTCCCACTTCACAACCCCCCTGCTTCTCCTTCGGCCGACCTGGCCTCGGCCACGGCCACGAGAGGGGAAAACAGAGACTTTTTTTATACTACCATGAAGGATTAATGCCATCTGAAATGCGAAGAAGGAAGTTGCCACGAGCCGTTCGCCGGTTTTTACGATACACGGACCTTATGCTCCATCCCCGGCTTCTCGCAGCCGCGCCGCTTTAACGTCCCCTCCTGCTTTAGAATGTCATAACCGGATCGCGGTCGAGCCGAGCCAAGGATACCGGTGTCATTAGGCGGCAAGCTGTCTGAGTACTTTCTTCGAACACCGGAACTTTCTTTCTATTCCGTAATTACCGCGAATCCTTCAGGCCCCTCCGCCTTAATCGAAAGCCTTCCCCGAGACCCGGGCTACCGTCTCGGTTCAGATTTTCTCCACCGAACCACACCGTCGATATCTTGGTTTTATTTCAGCACGCGAACCCCTAGCAGTCGATCTTCCCCCGCGTTGTTGATTTACCATCAGCGAGCGTGACTGGATCCTGTATTTTTGTCCCGTTCGAACTGACGCTAAGGACATGTCCGTCCCGACGAAGTTTCGGCATCCGAAATTGGAATGCGAAGCCTCGACAGAGCCCGCAGGGACATTCCGCGAGCACGAATGGCGGATCTTAAAATTAGACGACCCACGATCCCCGCATTTGGACCGGATTCTGGAACGGTCAGGGAGTCTCGAGGCTGACATTTGACGTCAGCCCGACCCGTTCTAATTCGAGCCGAGTTAAAAGAGGCATCGGGATCGTCGTAATCGATGCTCTCTCTCTCTTTCTGTGTTCATGAATGCAGATGTCCGTGAGGAATATTTCATGGAGGACTCGGGTCTCGTTTTTCAGTGATTGTTCAACAATCGTTCGGATGAATCCCGTAACATCGGAGGTAAATATTCGCGGTGCTGTTTCTACCTCTCGGATAGAATTAGACCTGCGCACTGGTGCCCTGCCTCGCATTTAAATCGAATCATTTACGGTATAACAGCTCGTGAATGATCCACTCGAGCCGGATAATTGACCGCGGCACGGAAACGAGCGGCGGGTTTAAAGCTAATAAATGATCCCGACCTGTTCCATCGATGAAAGGAAGCGATTCTGCACGGCGTCCCGTCGACTCGTCCCGATGAAGAGAGCACGGACCGCCTCGTCAGCCCTAGTTCTCTGATCAAAGGGATCGAACTCCCTTAGGTGGAGCGGAAGAAACGGGGTCGGGGTGAATATTCGAAAGAAACCGAGGCTGAAGACCCCGTGGAGGGTGATGGGAACGCGCGGGAATCCGGAGATGAGAAGTCAGATCGAAGAGATAATTAGCTGCCGGGCTTCCCTTCACAGGGACCCTATAGGGGGAACAAAATGGTAGGCTCGAGGCGTGTACTCTGTTCGAGGGTTGATGGGGTGTTGCAGTGATCGTAGATCAAGAAATAAGCGCAGATGGAAGAACCGAGTCGTCGCGTTCGAACGGTTCGTTCGAGAAGATTCGCAATTTTTCTCGGGGTTCCCTATCGAAGGACGATTTTCTCAAAAATTTCTCAAGAAGACTTTCGTATTTCTTTCATCTTCGAGACGTCACTGACGATGTTCTAAATTTCTGAAGTCTCTCTACTCGTTAGCAATTGATCACGCGAAATTTGCTTTTATTTATTTCTCTATTCCCTTCACAGGGACCCTATAGGGGGTACAAAATGGTAGGCTCGAGGCGTGTACTCTGTTCGAGGGTTGATGGGGTGTTGCAGTGATCGTAGATCAAGGAATAAGCGCAGATGGAAGAACCGAGTCGTCGCGTTCGAACGGTTCGTTCGAGAAGATTCGCAATTTTTCTCGGGGTTCCCTATCGAAGGACGATTTTCTCAAAAATTTCTCAAGAAGACTCTCGTATTTCTTTCATCTTCGAGACGTCACTGACGATGTTCTAAATTTCTAAAGTCTCTCTACTCGTTAGCAATTGATTACGCGAAATTTCTTTTTATTTATTTCTTTATTTACGAACACATGAATTGTACGTTTCGCGACCCAATCAGGGGCAGACTAGAATTTTAAAAAATCCCGACTTGCGGCGTTTCTGCTTGCCATCACAGGACTCTGCGCGTCTAGTTGACAGTTTCCAATATTCTCGCATGCTCTGTTACATTTTCAGTTTAATCCCGCGAATTCTATTTTTGCTTTTATTTCAAGGAACCCAAAGTCTCTTCGTGAGTAGTTTGGAGCGGATGAAGCTTTCATTGAAATTTGAAGCATCCACGTTTCAATTCATCTCGCCGCCGGGTTATATTGTTCCTGAAATGCTAGACCTACGCTTGGAGAGTGTAATTAAGGATTCGGATACGGTTTGAAATATTTAATACTAATTTTAACGGATCCTTTCGTTCGGCCCCTGATAACAGGATAACTTCTTGAACCGCGGATGCATTTATTTGACCGCGTTGAAAATTCTAGGCAAACGCGACATTTTAATAATGCGTTTGCAGCGCGAGGCTGTATAATTTTACGTCGAGATCGTGGTAGAAACGCCACGTAATGTTACACGCGGAACAAAATATAATCGGTTTGTAATTGCTGTTTCGATGCAGAGATTTCCCGCGTTCGTACGACAAAAGTATATTTTAGCATACGTAATAGTTTGCTGGAGAATTATATACGGCCTCGTGGCACTCGAATATCGAATGGCATTGAGGGAAAGACGTTTCGTGGAAACGTGCTTTTTGCATTTTTCTTCCATGTTTTTCCGCGACCTCCTCCTGCGAGGATCGTTAATTATTTGTAACAACGTTTACGACTTCGATCGCACCTGATGGCCTAATTAATTAGCGATCCCAGAGTTCCAAGTATTCGCAATAGCATGCAGACCTAGTCAGACGGCGGAGACGCGGACAAATCGTTCTAAAATCGACTCGCTATTAGTTTCTGGCTATTGTACTTCGTCAAGTACCAGGGTTGTTCGAATAGGATATTATCGAACCGTAATTGGAACGAATGTTTTAACTTTTGTACTACGCGAGATAAAATTTCTCGATGAGATACGATAAAATGGCTGTCGAGTTATTACGAAATATTTGAACATCTATCTTTCGAGGAAAGTAAAATATTAAAGGGTACTCTTATCTACGTTCTAGGAATTTATAAATTATTCAATTTATTTACTTTAATTATTTTGCACGTGCTTCTCCCAGTTAATGCTATTGTGCCAAGTTAAACAGTCCTAAGCTAACATTTGACATTTAGATAGAACAATTCGTTTTAGCCTGACACTACCTCAAAGTCGACAGATAAATTTAATCGCTCTGTCTTCCAGGAATCATTAATAATAACAACAATGACAACGAATGCTACGCTCAAGTTATTTCTCCATTTTCAGAGAGAATGCCACTTAAATCGTCTGTTGTATCGAAATATCCTGTTTTGGTATTTAATCTAATCGGTATTTAATTTTATGAAATGAGATGAGCAGAAAATTGTAGAATCTCACCTTTCCGTACGAAAATCAGATATTCGAAGAATAGCCGCGAATAGTCTCGGGAAGCGATAACTATTATCTCCGATCGATTCCTGGCAACGTTCGCTATTTTTAACGCCGATCCACTTTGAGAATACTCAAAAACTGTCAGTCACGTGCCAATTACTAACCATTATCGATCAAACAACTTCCATTCCTTCATTTACTTTCATATTTGCCTACTCTCCCGAGCTCGTGCAGCTCCTGTCAACGTTTCTGCCATAAAAATAAGTTCCCAAAATTTCTCTCTACCGTTCATCATCTATTCCATCGTTATCGCAATCCGAGTGTCTTTTCGCTGTCATGTAAATCCTTTCGACGTCCGTTCGTCAACTACGAATTTCGACCAGTTCCTTATCAATTCCTCTCGCGTTTCTTTCAAGCACGCTCGCCTATTTCAAGCGGCGTGTCCGCCATTATCTCATTAACGTCGCGTTAGCCTGGACAATGGTAACCCCGTGGACTGGCGTCGCGGCGCAGAGGGCCGGGACGCGATCTGCCGGGCGAACGGGTAACGCGGGTAATTAGCAGAGTTTATTCGAATAATTTGTATTCGCATGGAGAGCCGAGTCGAGGGTCCAAGTTGAAAGTTGAAGCGGCGCTGTGTGTATCGGGGCTGCTTCTACGCGAAACGGGGCTAAGTTCGGAGCCAGCCGAGCTCGCGGGGACTAATCAAGTGGCATGCGGAATAATTACACTCTCGCAACTAGGAAATCCGTGCACGGATCGAGTTTGCCCTTTCAACAATCGGATAATAATTGTCCCGGTTAATGAACCTTGCCGCTTTCCACTGTTATTGGATTTCCTGCACCACGCTCCTAGCCCTCGCCTCGTCGCGCGGGTCTGCGTCTCGCAGAGATGACGTTAGGAGATTACCTGGCCAACGATGTTGAAAAATCGATCAAACGGACTTGGAAATTGCGTTCCACGAAAATCCTTTAGCCGATAATTAGGTTTTCCGGGTATTCGCGAACGATGGACTCGTAAGAAATTCGTAAATAAACGCGAAGTCCCTTATTAGGGTAAAATGGCCAAAGGATACGTAGCGATCGAAACTTCGACAATGTACTTGCACGCCATGTTTATCGTATGCTGTATTATTATATATCATGTAGAAATAGTAGGTTTGAGAGCGAATGCAAAGGAACACTTGGGACTATCTAGCTTGTGAAGGGCAGTAAACAGCAACCTAGGGTTCGGGCCGAATGTTTAGAGCGAGGTCTGAAGAGCAC
The DNA here is from genome assembly GCF_001483705.2 of Eufriesea mexicana. NCBI lineage: Eukaryota > Metazoa > Arthropoda > Insecta > Hymenoptera > Apidae > Eufriesea > Eufriesea mexicana. Next base: position 860,514 of record NW_016908212.1, on the reverse strand, counting down.
GTGGAAGGCCGAGTGACCACGTGCAAAGACGTGAACGGGATATTTAAGACTGTATGCCTGAGTGTTTAGGGTACGTGACTCATCGAGAACGAGGCTATGAGAAATGCGTAATTGAGAAAGAAAGAGGACAGAGTGCAAGATTTAAATGAGGGTGCAAGGACTGTTCTAAGAGAGTCCTGTGCGGAGTTTGGAAGACATTCGGTTACATAGAGTTCTCTACGGAGTTTGAAGAAGAGTCCATATGAGAGTGTTAGTTGCGTAATCATAGTCCAGTTATTAGTCTAATCTTTTGGTTTGTACTTTACTCCTAAGTCTCTTTTAGCTCTTAATAGAAAGTATATTGGAATTAAACAACATCTTTTGTACCGTATATTCGCCAATCAAATCCCTATATACTATATATATATTATATGATATAAGCTGGTACTCACATGTAAAATCGGCTGGCAGAACTTGAAAATACTCGTAACTCGCAGTTCGTCACGTTGTTCGGCACGCGGTCCGTCTTCGTATCCACAATTTGGTCCGTGTTTACGTTGAGTCACGCCTAATCGTCGTCGGTCGAGGTGCGTCGAAGGCCAACATCGCACTGTTTGGGTCGAAGGAACGCGGAAGCGTGCTCGAGTCGACCGTTCGGTCGAACGTTCGCGACGATACTGATCGTGCATTGTCCCACGCCCTACCTTCGGTATTTCAGTTTCGATATTTCGGTTTTCTCACCTACCGCCTGATCGCGGATATCTTTGTTCTTTAAATTATTATTACGTAGCGATCTATCGCGTAATATTTGTTACGTAGCGAGGTTTGTCGAGGATCGAAATAGTTGTAAAACACGTGGCTGTACGTACATATAATTTTCGTGTAATTAGACGTAGAACTTAAATTTCACGAAGCTCGTAGCGAGGTTTGTCGAGGATCGAAATAGTTGTAAAACACGTGGCTGTACGTACATATAATTTGCGTGTAATTAGACGTAGAACTTAAATTTCACGAACGTGTGAGCAACGAATAATCGAATAATAATCCATTTCTCAAGTTCGCATGATTCGCTACGCGATTTTGCGTTCCTCGAAGATCAGATTGTAATAAAATCGGACGAAAGTAGGAGTCTTTGTAACTGGTATCTAAATATTCATGCGTCGCGACGCTGACGTCGGTTTGTACTTTCGTGTACGGTATAATCCGGCCGAATTTCTGCGTGTTAATTTCGATCCCATAATGCACTACGGATTAGCGGTTACTAATGCCCGGTGCAGACGGATCTGGCCCGATAGCCATTACTCTTCCGGGATACGTGCACGTATGCGATCTGACGACTTCCACGAAGAAACGTAGCTGCTCCATTCGATAGACGAGCAAGATGGATCATGACGGATGATCGGGTTGCCAAGAAAATGCGAGCCAGCCGCAAGAAACCGGCTCTGCCACGAATCGAACAACCGAAAGGATGCTTCTTTTCACGCGATCACCTTTTTCCGCCATTTTTCCATCGAATGCGCGTCGCTTTTCGACGATCCACGACGCGAAACTTGACAGCGATTATGCAAAAATCGAAGTCACGTTCGGGTGGTATTAAATTCGACATGATTGATATTAATGGACGAAATAAAGGGGAAATAGGAACGGCGAATTTCACGCGTTGGTACCTCCTCGAAATTCTCGCGGGAATTTTCCGAAAAGAATTTAATTAAATTCCCCGGAGGTCCTGTTTATGTTCGCCATGTTTATCCGCCGTGTCCCATTTAATCTGCAGTTTTATTAAAGTACACGGAGCACGCTGAACCAATATTCAAATGCGCTATCAAATCAAATGACGTTAGATCGCTAGTGGCGTGTATAGCGAGGAATTAATCGAAATTCTACGATGCGTTTAACACGACGCCGGATCGTGAGATTTCGTTTAAGCGTGTGAACTACGAAATTTCATTTACGTACGTATGACTATATCGCCTTTAGAAGAAACCGTACGCGATTCGCGCCACTTGAAACCACCCTAAACTCGATGGTATTTGTAATTCGTTTTGTAAACCGATTCGAGCCATCGATTCTTTTCCGATAACTTTATTAAGCTTGTTCGTTTATGTTCTTCCCACTCCCGATTACGCCGCGTCATTCCGTCGATAACGAGACGAAGATGACGACGACGGTTTGTATTAAAATTGCATTAAAGTTTTACTCAGAAAATTGCAAGCTTAATTAACTCGAAGAATAATCCCGGTTTTACGACGTCCGTTAAATTCTCTGTCAAAATTATTATACACGCCACGATAGACGAACGTTTGGACAACGACGTTTATTCACGTCATTAGCACCGCGTGATGCCCGTACTTATTAATTTCTCGCGAAAATGTTATTTAATTAAACGCCTCGGTTAATGGCGTGTACACGAAATATATCCAACCTTGGGGGGAAATTAGCACGTTATCGGCCAGTGAAATCTCAGCTGTAAGGGTGCCACGGAACTACCCTTACACACCGTTATCTACCGCGTCCTTATCGCGATACGAGTGCCCAGTTATGCACTGTCGACGCTGTACGAACATAGCGGCAGTTTAAAATGATCGTAAACGACGATATACAAGACGCCCGTGTCGTATGGGTAATGGCCGTTGTGAAAGGACGTCGATCGTCGAACGACCTTTTGCAACACGGTCTTCGTTCCTGAACACGTTCTACCGTGCGAATGTTGCGGAATATCGGGCAGGTCAATACGAAGGAGGTCGTCTCGGGACCGAGGTGTGAAATCGATGGAAATAACTTGAAATTTCAGAATGATCGTTATCACGATATACCCCGGATAATGGTCCGACGAGAGCTGGCCGAAGCGACATCTTTGATGAAAGTTGGACAAATGTTGACGAACTTAACGTTTAGTCCACGTGTTCGCACATAGCGTGCCATCTTTCTTCCACTGCATTCTGTCAATTTGATTAATTTTTCAGGATAAAAGCCGGTAAAAGTCGGTCACAGTCTCATCTTGGATAAAAGTTGGGAACGCTAGACAGATAACAGATATAGTCTCGGATCGATGCCATTTTCCCCTCGAGTTCGTTGCGCCAACTTAATTCGATTTTTGCTCGTCGTTCAATTTAATCCCACAAGCTATGGAAAATTCGCAAGAATGCGTTATAGATGGTGAAATACGGGCAAAGGAATACACGAACCTGCGATTTAATCGCGTTACTCCTCGTACGAACGGCGAAGTTTCAACGTGTCGAAATTAATTGGCGAATAAACGAAACGATTTCGCGCCTTGAGAACTATACGCGATTAACGCGCATAAATTTCGAAGCAATCGTTCCCCGTGGAATTCGGCTCGAACGAACTCGCATTCCCGCACTTGCCGTGATAATGAGCGCGCCGACATTTCGGCCGCTTCATGCATTAATTCATCATTTTAATACAGGTGATCGACATTTCGAGTAGAAAGTCATCGAGTACGTTGAATTTTCAACGCGTTTCACGGAAAACTGCCTTTGTATCGGCCGCCACGCCTAGCTCAAACACCACGATCGAACGGTCCACGTGAACCGGACCTTCGCCTCCTCCCTTCATATTGCGAAACGAAATGTCGCTCGGATGACATCAAAGCGACCGCCGACGAAAAATTTATGAGGCTACCGCGTTGATATTTGGTATTGATTAACTTCGTCGGACGTGCAACTCGATGATCGCCAATGTACATTGAAATTCCGCCGGCATTACTTCGCGCGCATTATTAGCTGCGACTCGTTTCGAGTCGGCTCGAAAAACACGCGCCCATCAATGACTCGACAACGGCGACACCTTCTGTCATGCGTTAATTTTTTGTCAACACAACAGAGCGTCAATTTCCCGCGAACGTTTCGCAACGAACGTCGATCGCGTCAAGCTTCGTCGAAACAAAGTGTGCCGCGTTTTATGGTAATCCGTGGCTTCCACGGAATCGTTTATATCGCGTTAAGTTTCATATACATTGCCATTATCTTAGAAATCATCCATGTCGATCAAATCCGTCGTCAAAACGGAGCGAGGTCAAGTGACAGACATATCCGAGTACGCTTCCATAATGAATACGAGATTATGCGAGGAAATTGCAATTAACCCCTTCGTTACTACCGGTGACTATAGTCACCGGCCAGAAAAGTTGAATGAAAAATTAAGACGAGTGCTACCGTTTCTCTCAGCTCTCTTTGCAAAGAATTGCAAGCTCTATTGCGATGGTCAGTTTTTCCTTTCCTTTTTTCTTCGAAAGATTTGCGTGAAAAGGCCGAATGCTATAGACTGCACGATCGTAATGCTTCCATTTTTGACACGTCGCTTCGTTTTAGGGGAGAGACTTCGCGACAATACACGCCGTAACGAAAGGGTTAAATATCATCGGGAAGGACTTGTAAGAGCATGATAAAAATTTGCAAAATCGGATCGGACTTCATTTTCGCGTTGATGCAAACATTGTTTAACGCATTAACACGTTCGTCGCCCAACGCGATTCGGTTGAGTTCCTCTCAGGGCCCAAATCCGAGCGCTAGAATTTTCTTGGACTGGTGATTTGGATGAGTCTAGTACAGACACCGCTGGTTAGATATTAGTCAACGGACCCTATTTACAATTTTCCATTTCCGCGCAGCAGCATTAATAAAAATGTTAAATTTTATGTTTTATATTCTATATTTATATTTTGGTGTTTATTCCATTAAATTCCTTTTAAAAGTCTAACTGAAGATCCTATTTTATTTGAAAAAGAAAAGCATCAGCTATGTTTGGGTGACTGGGCCCCCACGGAAGCGTACCCGTCACCCAGATATGGCGACGAACGTGTTAAGGAAGCGATCTTGGCGTTTACGTTTGTTTCCTGTTCGATCGCCAAAGTTCCTCGAGTTTTCTCGTGTTTTTCTTTTAAATTCGGCAGAGAAATAAAGGGAGAATCGGCGGTTGATAAAACAGACGGAAAGAAGCGAGGACGTTAGCGCGAATGTACCGTAGGAAGGGATCGAATGCTTGGAGCGTTGACCCTTACTACTGGCTGACTATAAGCGGCGCGTTACTACTTAACGTGGAGCTGTTTACCGTAACGTAGTAAAGTGCCCTTCTCCGTTGTTATAAACTACGTGAAATATGGATCGTATCGCAGCGATTGCATCAGCGTGTATGGCAAGAAAGGGGCTAACCCCATTCCCGGAATATCTACGGCCCGAAGAGGGTAGACGAAGATCCCTCGGCGATACGTATTTCGTACACACTGTGTCGTTCAGCTTAAACGAATTCCCGCTCCACGGTCCACGTTAATTACCATCTAGATGATTTTTTCCTCCGGTCTATCGAGAGAAAGTTAAACGAGCGACCACTTTTCACAGCCGTCAAGCTCTATCAGGTCGTCCGGCTGAATAAGAGAAACGAGCATCCTCTGTATTCCAGAAATTGTCTCGGCGAATCAGTGGCTGCTTCGCGATAATTAAGCGAATTCTGCATGCCGATCTATCGAAATCTCGGAATGATTAATGGTAATTTCACGCTCGCGTTGTAGCCTCGGGGTAGCGGTAATTGATAAGTGCGAGGAATAAAAGCGCGAGCTGCGACGAAGGATAAATTCGAGTTGTCGGGGGAATACACGGGGCTCCGTTGCAGCGGCGTAAATTACACGAATCGGCACGCGAGGTTATTTTTTAGAGTGCTCCGATGGTGTAACGACGCACACGGTTCGGTGTAAACAATTAGCTGGAAACACGGATTGATTCGGTTACGACCGCACGCGCTACGGCGAATTCTTTTAACGACGAAACCAACGAAAGCGAAACACATTTATTACGGCGATGACTTGTTTCCGGGTCTAATCGGAAAAAAACACGCGTGATTTCGTTGCAACGGCAATTTGAGCCGACAACCGAGGAACTACGAGCAACCAATTAAACTTGCGTTCAATATCCCGTTTACGTGTTTTGTCGGATTTTCCCGAGCGATGAAAAATGCTGCCCTTTTGTCTGGCAAAATCTGCAAATATTTCCCAGCTCTCCGAGCCGATCTCCGATCAAAGGCACTCGTAAACGGTTTAAATTTGCAGATAATTCCGAAGCGCCGATGTAATTAGTCGGGCAAAGTTTTCCGCGGAATAATCAGTCGGTAAAGGGCGGAAGTAAAATTGTCGAAAGCGCGGGAAAGAATTCGAAACGAAATCGGGATTACTATATACTTGCGCGATAAATATTCATGCGCGTCGAGGTAATATATTCGCTGCGAATTGCGCGAAAGTCATTACGGAAGAACATACACGCACACGGAATTACTAAATGCAGTGAAATTTTAACGCGCGTCATAACGAGTTATGTAAAGCGGAGAATATCCGCGAAAGAAAATGTGCCGGTCGATGAATTTTTCCTATCAAATACCATTTCGCTATTTGTCACGTACAGAGGACAAAGAGCCGGATACCCTCGCAATTACCGTACGCTGGAACGTTCCCGGAGCACGATTCGTTTAACCCGGCCAGCCCCCTCGGACAGGCTAAGACACGCGATGACGGCAGTTGCCATGGAAGTCTCGTTCGATTTCTGAAATATCGGAAAAATCTGCGTCAGCCCCGAAGAAAAGACAACGCGTTAGAAAAGAGCCCGCTTTCAGTGGAAACGCGACGCGCCCAGAGGGGCTTTCGCCGGTCCCGATGACGGCAAAACCGCAAATCCGGGACCGGTTCCGCGTCAATTCGCGGCCGCTTGAAGAGGAAAAGGAGTGTTTGGAATGGTAAAAACGGCCCTTTATCAAAAGCCGTTCGGCTCGCGTCCGCGCGATCGAGGACGTCGTTCATCTCGGCCACACCCCTCGGCGAGTCGGTCGTTTCGTTGAGAATTCGACCCGTCGAAAGTCCGACGGGGATAAGAAGAAAGCCCCTCACCGTGGAGAGGCAGAGCGATTGACCCGAGAGGTTAGCGTAGTCGGGCGATTTTTTCACGGGGGATCAACTTGTCCGCCATATTAATGACCACGGTGGTCGGATTATCCGTCGAGGTTACCCGCCGGTCTTCCTTCGGGCTGAAGCCAACTTTCTTGGAAAATTGATTGCGCTTCCACGAATCTCTCTTCCACCCTCTCTCTCTCTCTCTCTCTCTCTCTCTCTCTCTTTCTCTCTCGCTCTATTCGTTTCTGTGGAAGGAAAAAAGGACATGGCTGTAGGGGTAGAAAAAGGGGGTAGGATGAGAGGCGCTGGCGAGGGAAAACGGTGACGTGGTCGTCGTTGGCGAAGCCGAACGGGAAATTCCTTTCCACCAGCACGATCGGGGCTAATTATTTTCGCCGAGCGACTTCCTTTAATTGGTGTTTTCTTATCGACTATCCTCCCGGCGGCGTAAGAACGACAAAGCCTTCGAAACACGAATTTCCGCTGCAGTAATTCAGTTCGGCAAGTTTCTTTTGCTCCGGATCTTCCGTACCCCTGATCCAAAGTGGAACTTAACTACGAGTGTCTCTTTGTTTCTTCCTTAAGGATGCTTCGTGTACTTCGTTAAAGGGGATCGCCGTGGCTGAGGCCGAGTTCCGCAGATAGTCGGGATCGTTGGCAGCTCGGGGTTCGCGAAAAAGCGGCGCAGCCTCTTCTCCGATGCCAACAATTGGCCGGAAAGCTGCTTACGTTCCAAGCGAAAACGTTGAATGACGGATCACCGGGGATGAATCTCTTATTGTCGGGGCCCGGTCCGTGTTCACTTTTTCCCTATCGAATTAGTTCTCGGCCAATTCGTCGTCGTCGCGAATCGGCTTTGCAGCGAAATTCGGCGGGGAAAGAAAAACAAAGGGGTCGCGACGAGCTTGTCTCTGAATATTCTCGTGAAGGTTCCTTGGTACGTTGGATTAATTTGTCGCGGTTTGATCGTTAAGACGGTTTTTGACGGTATCGATGGTTGGTTGGGTTGCAGACTCAATGGCACTAACGAGCTGCTTGTGCCACGGCTCTTGTTCTATTTGACTAAGTACTCCTCTGAACTCCTAACCGAAACTCTTGCTCCTCTGACGTATTCCGTATCGCGACTGGCTTCGACAATAACGTTCATGCTTAAGCGTAATCGCACGTATTTTCAACCATTCTTGCCACGCACACGTGTATCTTGCCTTCCTCGTTTCTACGGATGTTCAGACACGTCCGAGCTATAAATTTTCCCATTCGATATCCCGTTTCATACGCTATTAATTTTAGCGCCACTTGCCCGATTATTTTTATTGCTTTTTAATTCACGTATTCCTCTAGCTTTTCAGATATTTTACTGATTTTCTCTGCTGGATATTTAATTACCATCGACACGCGAGAACGTATATAAATATTCGAGTTAGCTGCATTTTTTGACGCTGTAAATATAACAAAGTGATTGATAAAGGTAAAAATATATCGGTGAAACTCAAACATTTTTCTCTACGTTCATCATCAATATGCGAAATTGATTGAACGCTGTGGCTGATAAAATAAATTCTGATGGCAATCTCGTGTTGCGCGTAGTCGATTGACTACGCGAAGCGGAAATCCGACAAAATTTTATTCCTTCAATCTCAACTCACCCTGTCAGATTAATCGGTCTTCCGAATCGGCCGTTCGACGTATCTCGACGATTTTCTTCCAGGTCTCTGTCACCAGGGTTCGTCTTAAAACTGCGTTCCTTGTGTCGTAAAACTGAGCATCGCGTCGAGTAAAAAATATCCAAGGGAAATTTGAAATACAGCATTCCTTCGTTCACACTGTTGTCGCATTTCAACGATCAATTATCGACGACACATCCGCAACGACTACACGTTTCAGGAATTTAAACCGGACGAAATTTGATTCCGAATCGCATCCAATTTATTTCATTGCAACCTAAATAACCTCGATTAATTTACGATACCTACTAAACGCGAAATAATTATTTACCAACGATGTCATTAATAACGTAAACAATTTAACTATCAATTTCACCTATCGATATTCCTTTCGCGTCCCGGAAATATTATTCCCGCAAACGCGGAGCATAAGCGTGAAATGACTGTTTGCAGCCTTGACTTTGACAGTGTTTTTGTTCGCTACGGTTTTATTCGCACTTTGGTTTGGTTTTACATTCGGTCACGCTTGGTTGATGTTCGTCGAGGTGTCTCATAGGCTCGTACCACTTCCTGCCACGAAACAAGGATGCAAGGACCCCCCGGGGTGCCTGCGTGCCCGGGTCAAGCATTCAGTCTCGCGTTTCCGTCGGGACGCATGCTTTCCTACGTCTGCTCTTCTATAACGTTTCGTTTATTTAATAAAATCTGTACAATATTTAAAGTGAACCGTGCGTCCGCATAACAGTGTACGTTCTATTCTCGTGTACTGTGCCTCGTTATTTCTACAATGGAATCCCGAGATAGCAAACAGTTTAAAGGTAAACCCACCGTGACTCGAATCATCGTTTTTAAAATTTTTATAAATAGTATCGTATTCAAGGTTATCGTCTACATCATTTTCGTACGATATACGTGTAGTAATTTTTCCAATGTCCTATTCTAGTATTCTATTTCTGCAAGATTCTTGCGATTTTTCGTTCACCGGTAAGTTCGCCACGATACGTTTATAGTTAACCCTCAATTTCAGATTTCGAAATTAAAAATAGATGCAATGATATGATCCACGCTTCCGCTTCTTCTCGCTTCGCCATGGTCTAACCTGAACTGATAAACGACGATACTGATCACGTTCTCTACTGATCAATCGTATTTCTCGTTTCAGAACCCTGCGAGAAGACATATTGTTCGTGGGGTGCGACGTGCGTGGTGTCTGAGAACGGGAAGCCTTTGTGCCAGTGTCCATCCGATTGTCCTTCGACCCCTGAGCCTGTCTGCGGCTCCGACAACGTGACCTACACCAACCACTGCCATCTACGGAAGACCAGCTGCCTCGAGAGAAAAAATACACGAGAGAAGAATCAGGGCGCCTGCGGTGAGTACCAACCCCTTATATCGTCTTCCGTTTCGATGATCTTTCGAGTTTCCAAATAAACAGACAGGATATTGGGAAAAGTTCGATCAAAGCCGAAGAAATAAAGCGTGACACGCTGTTTCGCGATGATGGGAAGGAACAGCGAACGGGTAACGTTTGAAATTCCCATCAGGGAATCGATAACGACACGTTCGGGGATACGATTGGAAGCCGCGTTTCAAGTATTTATGAATATCCCTCGAATCGCAATTATCGAGTAGATTTTATCGAATTAATGTTCCGGTTATATTCAGTTTTGTTTGCACGTCAATTATTCCATCCGGTCGAAAACATTTGTCACAGTTTCCATAACGATATATTTAACAGTTTGGATAATTTAGTATTATTTATTTAGTACATTTTCTTTCTTCTTTTTTCCACAATGAAATACCGTTTACGGAAAGCTTCGAAGAACCAAGCAAATCCTCGCAAGGGCGAGAAATAGCGAACTATATTGTCTCTTACTTGACACTAAACCTAACACGACTGGTCAAATGACCAGTCATTCAGGTAGATGAAAAAGTAAAAGAAGATGCTTAAAAAAAAAGAAAAATGCGAAAAGGACAATGAAAAATTAATTTATATGAATATCGTGGAAACAAATTTTAACAAGTTTTAATGAAAATTTGGAACTGCTCATTTAAATTATGGTAAGTTTAGCGTTAGGATAGCTATTGAGAGGGATCTACTAGAATAATATCGCGATACTTACTGCAACAAAATAATAATTATTAATAGAATAACGAAATAGTAATAACTATGTTAGGCTCTAACAATTTTCCTACAATCGACTTCCATGATTTTTGTTTTAAAACTGATTGCTGACTGCAAATTGACTTTCAATACTTCTGACTTTTTAAAAACACTGATCTTAAACTATTTTCAAATTGACTCGACCGCACCTTTGCACCCTTATTTAAACCTAACAATCTCTCTTCTTTCATAACTAGGCTTTCTTTCTCGATCATTCATTTCCCATGGGATCTTGGACTCTATCATAAATATTCCTTGCAAGTGGTCACTTTCGTCCGAATATTCCAAACACTCTTAACATATTGCATACCGCATAGAAATCTCGAAGACCGTACGTTTTGCCAAGGCAATGCGATGACATCTAAGGTCCATAATAAATGGCGCGCGAAACGCTAGAAAATTCGCGAGCGATACGCAATGTGTTAACATTCATTCAGGCCCACAATCGTTCCAATCCTACACTTATTTCGTTTATCTGCATTATCGGGGTGTCCTCCTCCATTGCTGTTGACATCGGCATGTCGCAGGTATCCTCGTTGTAGCGGTGGTGCTAGAAGGGACGAAGAGAAAAGGAAGGGATGTGTTTCGTATTCTGGGCCTGCTAGTGGGTCTTAGATGGGGATACTGTTGAAAAGCTTGAAAATGATATATATAGAAAACATAAAATTTTTACCGAGGTCGTGCGAGAAAGTCTTCGAACCCCCTTCAACTAGGAATCTATTAGCGAGGGTGAAAATGATAAAAGCTAGTAGTAATCCCGAATTTTCGCGTGTATCCCACTGTCGTTCTCAGTCTCGGCTAATTTGTAGCTCCATATCTGGAGGGAAATTCCGTTTAAGACCTAGTTAACTACCGTCATCGCGAATCGCAAGGTTTCTCACCCCAGTGCTAACCGATGAAGCATATCCTGGTGTTTCGATGCAAGGAATCAAAAGTATCAGACACACGCGTCTTTCCTCGCGACACCAGGCGTCGTCAAAGATGCTAAATCGAACATGTTAACCAGACGAAACAGCGAGTCCTCGTTTATCTAGAAAGAGACATCGAAGATTGTCGAGAGGAATCGAAGAGGTTCTCCCGGAGACGACAGCAACACGGTAAAGCTAGTTCTCTCTTATCTCCTCTCTTCTTTTCGTTCACCTAACCTTCTCTCTCTCTTTTTCTCTCTTTCTCTGTGCCTCTCGCGCGAGGGAAATGGAAGCTACGACAGGATTCACGATCCCGCAAATATTTCCTGCCGCGTAACGGCCGCATTCGAGCGCTTCGATTCCCTAATGGCATTCGCGGGACTTCCGTGCGAAATTTCCACCGCGCGGAGATCTGTCGATGCAAAGCGGAAACTTATTCCGCGATATCCTGCAATAATGATAATGTCCCGATATCGCGCGGCGCTCCCGAGCGTCACGTCATATTATTCGAGTTTGGATATCGTCAACCGCAAAAATAGAGACACCGCCTCTAGATACTCCGCCATGCCGGCTGCTTCGACAGGTGTCAAGTCTAAAATGCACGAAGGATGTAAGCGAGGTGTTATATCCGGCTGCCTAATATCGGGATCGACGCGTATCCATTTGTCGCCCTAGTAATTCCGAAGGAACGTGTCCGGTTTATCCGTGATTCTCGCCACTGAATGCCAGATCGGCTTGTTACGTTAGGGTGAAGTACAATTTCAGTATCCCCGTCTTGTTTCAGTCGCGATGTCTTTTGGATCATTCCTATATGTAAGCACGATCCACGCTCACGTGGAATTTTATTTTTCGAATTTGATTTTGTATTATAATGCACACGGTCTTCTGGATAGTAATATCATGCGGAATGATAGGAAACAATAGTAGGATGTATAAAGATAAATCACGAAAAATCGCTGTTCGAATTAAATCGCATACGTTCCGATGCACGGGAAGCTGTGGAAATTTCGTCATTACACAGGCATCGATGACTAATTTAAGACAAACAGCTTTGAAGCTGAGCTAACACGGTATCCGCTGCACCGTCATTGCGAAACGATGTTATTTACATTTAATTGTTGCAACTCGTTCGAAGAGCTTAAACTTCATCAAACACCGAACGGGTTAATACCCCAGGCGGCCATTTATTTAGACTTTAAAATTCCGAATAAGCCCAGGCCCCGGACGGCGCCGCGGTGGGAATCGGGGCGTGAATCGAGGCGGCGGGATGAATTCTCGCGATGTACAGTCGGTAAATATGAAACGCGTGTACGCCGTGGCGACAGATGATCGGGAAAATTTGAGGGCACGGATGGATGTACGATGGAGCGCGGAAAAACAGGGCGAGCACACGCCTCGGAACGTATTTTATCACTATCGGATCTCTTTTTACCTCGACCCGTCCGGCGGGATCTTGCCACCATGAATTAACCATCAGCCGATACCCGATTTTTGCCCCGGTGGAAAGCTCGCCCTGGAGGTCGTCGCGCGCTGATTCTCAAAACGATCTTTTATTCAAACGAGCCTACACGCGCTTGTATCGACACGTAGCACCCTCTTCCCAGCCCCTCCTGCCACGTCGCAGCCCCACCCACACCCAGCCTCCTCCCCTCGCCCGTTTCTCCAGGCCTGGGAATGGGAGTACCGTGAAAATCTTATGGCTTCTCACGAATGGAATGTATTACGTGGATCGAGAGGAGAACAGCTGCTGGCGAGCGATGCGTGTTCATGGAAATTACTTGGAATTCTTTCAAGTTTCTGCAATTGCTCGCTGAAACTCGGATCACGGAGTGAGATTGAACTGTTCGCAGCGATCGCTCCAGTTTGCCCTCGGATAATCGATGTTCCGGTTGGTTTTGGTGATATTCGATGGAACGAAAGTTCCCGAGACGGCTTGCTAAATGTAGTCCGGTTTGTTTGTCACGGATAGATTTAGTTATTGCTTTTCGCAAGGAGCACCGTGAATAAATGATTCGCCGAGCGAGTCAGACAGACGTTGACGTTTTACATTTCTGCGATTTTGTCGCTGGATTTTATAAATATCCGTTTCTCTTGACACGCTCCTGCACTCTGCGTGATGTAGAATTAACGACGGTGTATCGAGTGTAACTACGTGTCTCGTTTCGCGAGACAGTTTAACACGTTCCTTGTCAAACCGCTTTTGCCCGACATGATCTCTAGGCCATTTGTTGTTTGGGCTAAAAATTTATATATTATTATACAATATGTAGTTACATCATCAATCCACAAGTAATTAGCTTGTTTAGAGTAGTTATCATACCGTGTACCATCTATGGTACACGTGGCCTGCAGATCAAGTTTAACGTGTACCACAAATGGTACACGTGACACGGAACGTGTTAAAGTTTAACCATCTCGAGCCGGGGTTGTTCTTCGTTACACGTGTCACCCTTTGTGCCCCACGATTACCCGCGGTTTCACTTCGTCGCGCCATTTTAATTGCAATTACGCAATTGCGTGAGAATTCGGCAGACTAGTAGGCAAACTGCTCTAGCGGAAAAACTTGGAACTAGGAGCGAAGGTGTGACTACGAGCGCGATCCAAGGAGGATGGAACGCTTCGCGAGACGAAAAATTCGTGAGTTGGAAAATAGACCAGGGAATTCGAGAAATTGGCAATCGAAACATGGCGCGTTTTTCCCCGTAGCTCGCCTTGCCGATGCTTCGTGGATCGGTTGGTGCCCTGCAACGAGGAGAATTCATTTCGTTCGCGTGCCGCGAAATTTAATATCGCGCGCAACGAGCTCTGACGCAGAATTTTTATCGTGGCAACCTCTCGCTGAAGGTCTATCAAAGGCTTTCGACAAGCCCGTCGAGCCTGCTTGCTCTTTGTCTTCCTTTCTCCACTTCCAATTACCCGCGAAGCAGTCGGCAGGTCCCGAAAGGTCTGCGAATGACAAGCAAGGTCAGGACTGACTTGGGATCCCGCGAAAATCCGAGTTTACGAAAGTACTTTGCGAGGCTTCCTCGCTGGCTAGGCTCCTTTTTATCGGTTTATTACGTCGCGACGTAACGAGACCTTGTGCCTCGATAAGTTCGATATTCCGATTGCGTTAAATCTCCGACGCTCAAATTTGTTTTAAAATTAAGCGCTCGGCGAGCGCAAACAACGCTGTGCAACGCAAACAGGTATTAAAAATTGCTATTAAAAACTGCACGGCCGTGCATAACAAGCGTGTGTAACTGAAACAAATACCCAGTGTACGGACCGCGGTGTTATTAATTTTTAACGGTGAACACTTTGCAGGGAATCTTTTTAAAATTAATACACCCGGCTCGAAATAGTTGAAAATTTCAGGATAGAATTTCGGTTATTATTTTTTATTGTCAGCCGCGTAATGATTTCTGCGCAATAACGTGGCGAATGGAACGCGATTTTTAATTATAAGCCCGTTCACTCTACGACTTTTTGTCCCTATAAATATTTTAGAAAAGCGCCACAGAATCATGCTTTTATTTCCACGTTAACCAGTCGTTCCAATCTTCTTTATAGCTCGGAATTTAAGTTGCAACCGTCGATTCGTTCTCGCGCCGTCGACGAAGCGATAGTTGGAGAAGGGATGCACGAAAGGTTGAAACGGAGGAAACGAAAGGTATCGAAGAGGAAAAAAAGGAGTACCTCACCCTTCCTCGCTCTAAAATCGAATTCAGACTCTGGGGTACGCGTATTATCATGCCAGTCGTTTCCCTTATTCCCCTTTTCATCCGTCTATTTTCCTCTCTTTTCCGCTCTTATCTTATCAGCGACAGTTCTAGTTCGTTGCAAGCTCGCGACTGCTTAGACGGCCGAGCTTCCGTGTTATTAAACAAAACTGCTCGAGCAACGAGGACGTTGTCGCCGATTTAACCTCGGTCTCTATCGTCTCACCGCCTCTCCACATTTTTATCACCCTCGCATTCGAGATCCACCCCTGGCAATCGCTTCTACCATTTTTATACACCCCCTCTACGACTCGGGGAACGGCGAACTGACCGACGTCCTCGCAGGTTCCACGTTACCGGCTCCACCGACTGACGAGTTATGACATCGCCACGCATAATTATATCCAACGTGAAACTCTATCCCTTAATTGCAAGCGTAACTTTCTCGGAACGTACACGCGGAGTTCTTATTCCGACAGGCATGCCAGCGTCTTTCTAACAGCTTTCCCATGTGCTCGTAAATTATTACGCGGGCAAACAATGCGGTAGGAGCACGCCAGCATCGTGTAAAATAGCCCAGTGTCCCTGGTGGTTTCCCGGACGAGTTTTCCTCCTCGCACACACCCTCTTCCGCCCCCTCGTTCAGTTGCTCTCGCGTTGTTTAAAGTATCTACTCCGCGTACATATTCGAGCTTGCTCGCCTCGAACATCGTTATCCCCAGTTCTTATTCTCCGTCGCGTTCTTTCAATTTCTTCGCTGTCTTCCCACCCCCGTGGCTACTCCGCTCAAATACGTTTCAATCTCCCCCTGTCCACCACTCTTCCTCGATTAACGCCGGCACTCGTCGGAACTCGTTAAAACACCCCTCGGCAACGTGCGCATTATCGTTGGACGATCGGTGACGATTTCGGACGAAATTCCAACGAGTTGGCCGGAATAAAACGGATAAACGAAACAGCCGGACAGATAAGGGAATGAAAAAGGGGAGGATGGATGATAAGCGCGGTCTTAAGCTCCAGCTTTCGCGCGCGTTCCGCCCCAACCCCCGTGACGTTGTTTCGCCGACTCTGCCAGCTTTATCCGGGCCTCTTGGTGCAGCGTGCCACGAATTTCCCGATCGCTTAATGCACTTTTTCCCGACATCGCGGAACGAGATTCGCGCGGTTATCGTCGCGCCCTCTGCGCGCGAGTCTCCACGGAATCGTCGATAAATTGCCGGCTTCGGTTCGTTCGTAAACTCCCTGTTCCGGTGTTCCCGTCGCACTCGCTCTCTCTCTCTCACTCTCTCGCCCCCTTTCGCTTTATTTCATATTTCCCCCTTCTTTTTTTCGCTCCCGGTTTTGTTGCAGATCTTTATTGTCCTTTTTTCCCCGAACGTTAAACGTGACATAAATTTCGAGAAGAGGCGAACAATGGTTAGTCGGATGATGGAGAGCTTTCGAAATGCACTCACGCGACTCATTGGGACAAAGGGGGACGCGAAAGAAAGAATCGGGAAACTGTCCGCCGCGATTCAATTCGTTCGCTGATTTAGTCGACATCTCGGCTTTCGCAGCGGAACACCTTCTTTCCCTATTTTCCTTTTTTCTTCTTTCCGTTGCCCCCTTTCATTTTTCCGCCACGTCGAACGAGAACGGATTGTTTGCGCTTCGCCATTTGCAAAGCGTTCGTCGATTTCGCGATACGCTCCTATATATATCGTTTATATCGGAACGAACGGAGGCCTCATTAGCGTGATCGTTGGTTTTTCAGATCGGAGTAGGTTGTCTAAGGAAATCGAAGTTTACGGACGGGACGAGATTAGAAGCGGAGGTGGAAACTGCGAGACCCGTTTCATCGTGGAATCTCGCGTAGCTCTGCCCGATTAGCGGGGATTATTCTTGCGTACTTTTATTCGGCAATCGTGTACGTATTCGGCGGAGGGTGGCGAGAAATGAAATTAATCTTATCGGCTCAAGGGTGCTCCCTTCCGATCCGGATACCGACCCCGATCCCTCCGTTTCCGGCTCGCGTCGCGCCACCGGAAATGCCGTCGTTTCTGTTTCTTCCGCGTCCGAGTGGTTACTTGCCACGCTCGGTTTCAGCATGCCGATATTCTCCGGTTCATCCCTGCTGTCTGCGAGCTTTATAAGATATTTACAGTGTTCCGGGTATTCGGGCATTGTCATTATTCGAATAATATCGGGAAGCATATACTCGATATTAGAGTTAAATTCAATATTGATAGAATTTAGATATCGCCAAATCAGACTGACGTATATATACGTATCAATACCGCGATGCAGAAATGCGACTATATTTCATATTTAAATCTGACGGTATAAAATTCCGAATAATAAACGGAATATTCCGAAACGATTTATCATGCCCGTTGTAGCCGTCGTGCTTTTCGGAAATCCCCAGTGAAAGCGTTGAAAATCCGCGAGAGAGGAGCAAAGTACATTTCACGGAAGACTTCCGTTTAACGGAGTATTTTAACTTCCCTTGACTCAACTTTTCGAGTGCCTCGTTTAATTGACCCCGGACGATTTGCATGGCGGACAAGGGGTGGCTGTAGGACGGATTCGTCCGGTGTATATCGGACGAGCTTTAAGTTAATTACCGATCCAAATTGGATCTCGATTCGCGAAGGTGTCGGGCCGGCTACGTCGCCGTATCGTTATCCGGGGTAATTCGAGCGGCATTAATAAGTCGGACGAGAAGGAGAATTTTCCCGATGTTAGACGTCGTCGGGCATCGAAGGCTACGTCAAAGCCAATGGGATGTAATTAAGTTAATCGGGGACTATCTCTTCGGTACACTTCATTACATCTTCAAGCCGGGGCTCGGTCGTGCTCGGTCAACTTTTATCTAACTTACCATGGCGATAAATCGTCGATATCGTCGCCCGTCCTTATCTAGCCATTTCCAGCGCCGCCTTGACAGGATGGGACAAAGAAATTGCCAGCCGACACGAACCTCGCGAATTACTCGCGATAAAGGGACGAAAGGAACGGATTCCACGGGGTAATTGATTCGTCGTGAAATAAATTCGAGACGAGTTGCCGATCGTTTCTCGCGCCGTCCACGCAACGTTTACCACCCTGTATCGGCCAAGCCACGGATACGAGTGTCAATAAAACGCGACACGCGAAGTTTCAATTAAAACGTTGATCGAGTATTCTTCGACTCGAATACCCTGTAATTAAATTATTTAGCAGAAAATTATGAAACGCGATAATGGGTCCGTGGTCACGAGCCATTATAGTCGATGTCCATCTTCTTTGACAGATATCCTATTGCACTGATTTTGATGAACGTAGAGGGCTTTTCATTCCACATTTTCGAGCTAAATAAAGCTGAAACAGTTGCTGAATAAGAAACGTAGCAATGACTCGCGAATTTTCCTATATCCTTCATCTCATGGAATAGGTAAATTAATAGTAAACACAGGTTTTGCATAAAATATGTAAGCATACTGTGTGATTGACATATCTAAAGAATAAGGGATGTTATTTTATTCTGAAATGCATATTTATTACGAGCTAAATGGGACCTAGGAGTAAGGTGTAAACTGAAAGACTAGACTAACAACTGATCTGTGATTACGCGACCAATTCTCTCTAAAAACTGCGTTAAAAAACTTGTAGCCTCCCCATAGGGATTAGGTTATGAGATTTCTATGGTACTGCCAATTGGTATTCTGATAACTGTCTTACTATGACAGGTAGCAGGTAGAAAGACGCAAGGAAAGGATGCGTTTTCATCCTGGGCCTGCTAGTGGACTCGGTAAAGAAAGCTCTCTAGCAGGCCCTCTCTTAGGTAACACCAATGTTAGTCGCTACAAACCTTTGCACCCTTATTTAATCCTAATCTAATTTAAACTTAAGTCTCGTCCATACAATCCTTACAAACGGTCACGTGTACTTCAACGTACATTCCATATATTATCCCGAACGTTCCCTATAGGAACACTTTGACCATCGCACCCCAATAAACTCTAAAAATATCCTACATTATACCTTGTCTCTTTGTCTTGACGCGTCTTGGACATTTTGGAACCGATGTGGAACAATTGAGGGCTGTTGCCGACCGGGCTTTTGGTCTGTCTTGACTCTGATCAAGAGTGGTCAGTCCCGCGTCAGACATGAAGGGTCCAGCTTTTCTTCAGCCATTGGGCTAGAAGCGTATCTGTGTAAATTGTATTACATCCCTTATTTCCCTTATTCTTTATTAAAATTACCGTCTCACTGAATACGCGAAGCACTGTTTTCTACAACAGTTCCGAATAATAAGCAAGTAGTCGCGTTCCGTACCCTAATCTCGACCTAACCTTCCATCCCCGAACGGGTCTCCGATGCTCAGTCTCTCGTTGCAAGCATTCGCATCAATTTTCCTTTACGAAGACCCGCGTACCTTGCTCAACGTTTCCCGCATTACCGTCAGGCTTTTCAACCTCGCCACTTTCCTCGTGCTTGATAGTACCACGGTCGCTATACCGCGAAGTGGATCAACTTTGCCGCATTTCCCCTGACAGTCCCGATTTCAGAGATCCTCGTCGCACGTATCAGACAGCCTAACGTCCCTATCGGTGGAGCCGGTGCAACAATATTCTATATGTTCGCCGTGAAAGGCGCTCTATCCCTCTTATACATCTTCATTCCGTGGAATGGCGTCTCAACGACTTCCTTTCTCCCTGTTCTCGAGTTCTTGCCGGGGTTGACTGGCCGCGACGCTTGTACCATTCCACGCCTCTCTCGAGAAAGAGAGAAAGAGTGAGAGAGTGAGAGAGCGAGAGAGTGACATGCACGAGAGCAGCAGCGTATTCGCGACCTCGGCAAGCCCTGCGAAAATACCCACCGGAGGGTATAAATTCGATCTAAGTCCCCGCGGGAATCCCCGGCCCGTGATTTAGGCGAATCCGATGAAGGGTGGACGTCTAATGCGCTCCGCGAGCGTCGTTATGATACAGGACGCGCGTGTCGCGTATTTTTCACCGATACCGTCGCGAATTCCAGCATTCTTAGAAACGGAATTCTCCTATCGAGACGGCGATGGTATTTTCTGCTCGAATGGAACGCGTTGTTCCGGGAGACGTGTCACCGGATAAAGGATTTATCCGTGGAAACGTATTTTTACGATCGACCTCTTATTTTCCCCTTTCC